>NW_015537961.1:523991-531523 GCF_001515605.1 Sinocyclocheilus anshuiensis
AATAATAATAATAATAATAATAATAATAATAAAAGCTGAAATTAGATGTTTTAAGATGTAGATTATTATTATTATCATATGAATTCAAATTATTATTGTGAATTAATTTAGAGTTCAATAGCATTATAGTGATATTTCTTTATTGGTTTGTTTAATTTTTATAATTTGTTTAAATAAATATAAATAGATAAATAATTTTAATAATAATAAAAATACAAATAATAATAAAAATAAAAGCTAAAATTAGATGTTTCCCCAATTTGTTCTGCTGTTTTTAATGAAATAATTCACATAGAGTCTCATGGCCGATATATTTTCTGAAATAATTTGCCGTTGGCTGTCATTTGTTCGTTTTAGGTCCTGTCTGTGGCCATTTGTTGCATATTGCACATTTAAAGCACGTTGCAAGTAGCAAGCATCCAAAAATAAATAGCTTGAATGTGACATACTCATAATTTCAACTTCAGAAGGAAGTAAGATCTTCTGACAAGCAGTTGAATGCAGCATATAGATGAGTTTCATCTGTGTAAACACAGGAGAGTTATTGCATATCGCAGTGTCATTCATCATCTCTTCTCGCTCATAAGCTTATAAAACAGCATGACACGGGTGAAAGAAATTACAGGGTACTGTATTCCAACCGAGCATTAATTACACGGTGAATTGAGAAATAAGAAGGAGGACTGACGTTTGAGCCATTCATCTTTATGTTATTGTATAGCTGCATGTGCATTTATTGTTTCCACACCAACAAAACGACTTTCATATAGGAAGCAGGCACAGAGAACATATTAGGAATGTTATACAGTAGCTTATGCAAAGCAATTTACAGTACACTAATGGTAGGAATAATGTTTCCCCGGAGCATCATGGGACGTGTGTTGTCCTGATCAGCACTGTGATCAGTAAGAGCTGCTGTAGAGCTGTGCGTTAGGAAACTCACATGCTGATGAAATATGAACCACGAATGCACTGTACGTTGTTGTTGATTTGGGTAAAAGCATCTGCCAAATAAATGTAATGTAATTACATTAGAAGAATAGTTCCCCTCGAAATAAAAAATTCTGTCATTTATTCTGCGTTCTTTAATAATAACAGAATTTTCATGTGAAATAAAAGTAAAGAGATGTAAAGTATATACACACACACACACACACACACACACACACACACACATTTTAGTGGTGTCAATTGAAAAAAAGTAACTAATCACATTTTTCTGTAATTAATCTTGATTAATTGCATATTAACATGATATATTTATATTGTCATAATTTCACATTGAATCTCCAAATTAATGTAGAAACAACATAAAGATGGTATATTTTAAATGTGTTTAATGGCATCTTTTTACTGAGTTGACTATTAATGAAGACCAGTATCATTGATGCCAATACTTCTGCTGATTTTTGCCATAAATTATAGCCATTATAGCCATTACAGTATAATTGAAAGCCATTATATTTAACATTTAAAAGGCTTTGACAAATACAACAACTTTAATTTAAGTGAACTTAAAATCTTAAACTATAAATTGAATATAGATTAATCTTTATTCAAGCTACGAAAGTTATATATATAATTAATTTTACATTATTTTATTTCATTTTCATATATATATATATATATTGTTTTTGACAATTCTTTAAATTCAAGCCTGTGTTTATTTGATTAAAAATACAGTAAAAATTTTGAAATATTATTGCAATTTACAATAACTGTTTTCTGTGTGAATATATAATAAAATAGCATTTATTTCTGTGATCAAAGCTGTATTTTCAGCATCATTACTCCAGTCTTCAGTGTCACATGATCTTCAGAAATCATTCTAATATGCTGATTTGCTGCTCAAGAAACCTTTCTGATTATTATCAATGTTGAAAACAGTTGTGCAGCTTCATTTTTTGTGGAAACCGTTTGAACTGTAGTGTATATAAGACATTTGTGTTATATTGAATGTGTTTTTAGGGAGTTTAATCAGGCCTGTATTCCAGACGACAAACAAACACTCCCTTCCGCTGCTAACAATATTGTGTTGTTTGAGCCAATGCTAACAGCTCGTTTGTTTTCTTTTGTGTTTTAACAGGAAACTCATCTCATCCTACGCAGAGGAAGGACAGAGACCTCTTTAGCCAAACAAACGCTCCGCTTTAGCTGTCCAAAAACAGCCGAGAAACAGAAATGCTAATGAATCAGTCAGCTTCTAGTGCAAGCCAGCGCTCCAGACATCTCCATTTCTATATCTGCAGGAAGGTAAATAAACCAGCGCTAAAGCAGCGTTCTGCAGGAAGCTGTTCATCTGCACTTAACAGTGCAGCAACTGACCGCAGCAAAACTGACTGATCTTCACAGGCCTTAATAATCAACAGGAATCATTAGATAACTTCTCTCAAGTAACGACAATTGTTGGATGCTGCTGCTGTAGGTCCAAAACATATTCTACAATAGTAGCACTAGTATTTAGTTGTCTGCTTAAAATGTTTTGATTCTGGAAAAGCATCCTATAACAGTAAGTCATTATAGAAAAATTGAAAATTAGCGCAATGCAGAAATATTGTGTGTCTGTGTGTGTTTGTTTATATATGTGACCCTGGACCACAAAACCAGTCATAAGTGTCAATTTTTTGAAATATAGATTTATACACCATCTCAAAGCTGAATAAATAAGCTTTCCACTGATGTCTAGTTTGTTAGGATCGGACAATATTTGGCTGAGATGCAACTATTTGAAAATCTGGAATCTGAGGATGCAAAAAAATCTAAATATTGAGAAAATCATCTTTAAAGTTGTCCAAATGAAGTTCTTAGCAATGCATATTACTAATCAAAAATTAAGTTTTGATATATTTACAGTAGGAAATTTACAAAATATCTTCATGGAACATGATTTTTACTTAATATCCTAATGATTTTTGGCATAAAAGAAAAATCTATAATTTTGACCCATACAATGTATTGTTGGCTATTGCTACAAATATACCCCAGCGACTTAACACTGCTTTTGTGCTCCAGGGTTACAAATGTACAATTAAACAGTTAGTACATGCAACAATATTCTAGTGCTGCTGGGTATAAATAAATAAATCCTAGTTAAATGTAATTTAAATATATATGTAATTTCAAGTCTTGAAATGTAATATGATTTATTTACTGTTTATTAGATGTTTATAGTTACTTTAAACGTATGGTAACTTTATAATATAAATGAATATAATATGTATTTTTATATGTAAGTTTTATATGCACGTTTTTAAATATGAAGCATAAACATGAAGCATACGCCTTTTATTGGATGTTTATAGTTGCTAACATTTTATACACGCACACACATATATAGTTATTATATGTAAATGATAACAATATATATATATTTGAAATAATAAAAATATATCAATGTAAAATATACATCTAAACTTATTCTTTTAATGTAAAAATGTATGGTGTATATATATATACATATACACATATTTCAAGTTTTTAAATGTAAATATGATTAAGCATAAGCATTTTACTGGATGTTTATATATTAATATTATATATATTAAATACACACATACACATATAATTATATAAATAATACAATTATTAAAATTAAAAAAAAAATTAATTCTACAATATAAATCATAAATCATAAAATAATGTACGAAAATATGTGTATTTAAAAATATGAATATAAAATATAAATACAAATGTATAATGTGAATGTATATCATTATATATATATATAATCATTCCGTAAAAATGTGTAAATATAAATGATAAAATATTTATAAAATAATGTAATTTTTTCATTTATAAAACAGTGTGATTATAGTTGCTTTAAACTATGTGCCAAACTGCACTGGAGATTTTACATGTGTGTTTTCTTATGGTTGATTGTTTTGTCTTGTTCATTCATTCTTACACAGATACTGCTGCATCAGTGAATATATCCATGTTTCCCAAAATCCTCTGGTCTTCAGCATCTCTAAATGGCACAGGTGATTTCTTTAAACATGACAGATCTGGATCTTCACCTCCCACTGTCTGTCTGTGCACATTATTTATTCTCATTCTCTGTTGAGGTTCTCTCGTATCAGCCGTGCCCCGCTGTACTGTAGTCTGGTACTGAGATGCAGTGTGTTTGCCGAGGGCCACTGGGCCAGCAGCGCATGAAATACACAATCATTCTCAGTTAATAGCAAGGAAAAAACAAAGGACAAATAGCATAGCAAACCATAGCAAAGAAAAGTCAAATGGCTTTAATACCTCACTTGTTTCTCCTAGACAACAATGAGATTAAAAGCTAATGGAGACTTATGCACAAACCTCCTATTCTCAGATGTTTCTCCCAATAATATCATATACGTCTCCTCTAGAGTTTAAGAAGTGCTCTCAATATTGTCTCAAACAAAGAGGAATTTCAGGAGAAACATCTCAGGCATAGTTGGTAAATCAGACAACACTGCATTTGCAAATATTATTATTTTGGCAAAATAAAAAGGAATATAAAATATAAATTTATAATATAAAAATTAGTTTGAGTTATACAAAATGTAGATGCATATGCATACATACATGTATATTTTATATAGATTTTTTTATTTATAAATTATTTTTAAAATATTTCCAAATAAAATATTTCCAAATTCCTTTTTTGCTAGAGACATATTACACACGTATACGTGTAAAATTATTTATTTATACATATCATTTATTGCTTAATTGAAAATATAAATCACTTATAAAATTATATATAAATTATATAATTTTTTATTATATTTATAATATAATATAATTTAAAAATAGGTATATAAATAATGTAAATTACAATTTATAAAGTAAAATAAACTATATATATATATATATATATATATACCAGGAAGCATTGCAACAAGCTCACTGAAAAAGTGCATTTAAGAAAAATATTGTTTTAATTGAAAAAACAAAACAGATTTTGACTTCTGATTGTATTACTGACTGTATTTATTTATTTATTTGTTTGTTTTGAGTATTGCATCATAAGCTTGTCATGCTTTCATCAGACTCTACTGACAGTATGGCAGCTCACCAGGTTCAAGCGTTAATCAACATGTTGATTTGATCGAAAGATAAATAATCATTGTACAGTGACTCAGCTAAAACCCATCATATCTGTTACCTCAGTTTGCCATTATTCACTAACTAGCTCATCTACTTTGACCCAGTGTCATGAGAAGAAACTGAAGCGCTTTGAGTCGTGAGGTACAGTACGACACTAATCCAGATTTAATTGTGTTATGCTGTTTGATTACCTACAGACACGCTGCTATTTCTGCCCGCTCTGAGCGTTTGGAGGGAAGCCCAATATGAGTAATCATCTAGAGCTGTAGAGATGATGTGATGCTGAGACATGGCAAGAATTGACTAATAATCCGCCTGGCAGGATTCAGAGCTGCGTGAAACACTAAACGCTGCCTGATATGTTGGGTATGAAGGTTACGAGTCCTCATGTAATCATCATGCAGGTACAGTACAGAGATTTGACCTCCTTCAACAACTCTCTTCAAGATGTCAGTCTCAAGAAACAGTTCACCCAAAGAATCTTTGGCATTAAGAAGTCTTTTATGTAATTGTGGACAGTGGATACATGCTGCAAATGAGATTTCGTAACATGAAATTCCCATTTAAAGTCATCTTAAATAGTTTGTGTAACAGAACCATATCTAAATTCAGTAAAGCCCCCCAAAAATAGATGTCTTTCAGTTTTCAGCATGCTAAATGTAGGATTTATTATTTAAAAAGAACATATAATATGGTGTATGCAAAAAAAGAGGCTAGTCACGATACTTTTACACACACACACACACACACACACACAGTTTAGTCTTTGTGTAGAATGAGTGAAAGACACTGAATCTGAACTAATCGTTTATATATATAATCTTTTTAAAAATATTGTCAAAACAATATTATGGCTTTAAAAAAAGAATAAAAATAAAATATGCATCTAAAATTAAAATGTAAAAATTAAGTTTTATATAAAAAAATTATAATTTTTAATATATTTTCAAACCTATTTGTTTGGTTTAAAAAAATGAATATAAGATATAAGATATACATATAAGAAATATAAAATATACATCTAAAAATGTATAATGTAAAAATTATATATATATAAAATATTAAATATTTTATATATAAAATACAAAAACAAAACAAAAAAATAATTACTTGAAATAAAATAAAAATTAACTGAAATGAAATAAAACACTTTTTTATTTTTTATTTTAGCTAACTAATCTAAGAACTAAATCTTAATAAAAATATTAAAAAATAATACAAAACTCAAAACACAAAATTACTCCAAGTTTAAAATGAAAACAGAAACTACAAAATAAATTGAATTAAAAATATTAAACTAGGAGTCTATCAATGACAGTAAAATAACACTGGTGTATACACACACACACACACACACACACACACACACACACACACACACACACACACACACACACACACACACACAAGCAAAGGTGGACAAAGTGCACAACTCCATTACTTGAGTGAAAGTACAGATACTGCTGGGTCAAAAATTACTCCATTACAAGTGAAAGTTGTAAGGACAGATTTTCACTTAAGTAAAAGTACAGAAGTACTTTGCTTTTAAAAGTACTTAAGTACCAAAAGTAAATTTCCTTTTTTATGTCAACGCACTGTTTCATTATTGTTGTATTTAGAACTTGCAATACCTTATGCCTCTGGAGCAGCTTACAATACATTGCGCTTACTGAATACACTGACTAGCTTGCAGTATCTTTGGAATGAAGAGCTTTTAGAATGTTAGAAACCCATAGAAATCAAACAAGTGAGTTGACCAAAAAAAATGTTTTTTTAACTCTACCCACCCCCACAAAAGCAGCATGGTAGTGATCTCACACATCTACCTGTAGCCATTCATCCACATTTGAACTGAGTGGACAGTGAAATTACTGTAAATACAGAGTGATAAGAAAGAAAGAAAAAATCAAACCTGCTTTAAAACCCAGCAACACACCTGTAGCTGTATAACTTTACAACAGCAACACTGCTTTAACAAAAAACAGCATTTAACAAAAATGCTCTCTAATTGCTCTCACTGTACTTTGATGTCACACACAGAACGGTCTGCGCAGGGCTGCTTCAAGTCAAACACCTATTGTGTTTTGTTAGATGCACAACAGTTCTTCTGTGGCTTTATAGGTAATATTTTCATTTACACAATTTAGCAAAATTGTCTAATATATACCACAATATTAACTTCTTATTATTGAATTGTTGTAAATAAATATCACATCTGCAACTAGTCAGTGTTCAAAAAATGCTGGGAAATCATTTCATGTAGCCCTACAAGAGTGATTACTGATAGACTGTCTAAAAAAAAGAAAGAAAAAAAGTGTCACGTTTTAGAGAAGAAAAAAATCACCCACTGACTTTCAAAGCTGCTACATAGTAACGACTTTCTACTTCGAGGACCTTGATAGAAATGTAGTGGAGTGAAAAGTACGATATTTGTCTTTCAAATGTAGTGA
>NW_015537961.1:532156-534948 GCF_001515605.1 Sinocyclocheilus anshuiensis
TGAAGTTAAAGTCATAAGTTTCCAGAAAAAAATAATACTCAAGTACACTTTTTAAGTATCTGTACTTTACTTAAGTACAGTAATCAAGTAAATGTACTTCGTTACTGTCCACCTCTGCGTATATGTATATATGTGTGTGTGTGTGTATATATATATATATATATATATATACAGTATATATGTTAGTTTAGCTCTTCAGGGGTTTTGTTCTTCCCTCCTTCCAGCTCTTTTGTAATCAGAGATGATCGCACCTGCCTGTCACACTTCTCAATCCGCTTCATTACTGATATCAGCTCATCTCCACCAAACAGCACAGAGTCTGTGTGTGTCGACTTCCAGTCATTACGAACCTACAGCTCCCATGAGCCGTATCAAACCCACATCGCGCTGCTATTGTTCCTGGAGAAATCCGCTTTCAGCGTCTCTCCGATGCCAAGATGTGCGTCAGAGCTTTAGCTGATGCGTTTGTGCTGTAGTTCATTCATCAGTGTCAGAAATCCACCGAGGACCAACACGGATCCAAATGAATTCCATACATCTCATGATTCACGAACAAGCTTGTTTATTTGTGGGTAAACAAATCGCAGAATGACAGTCCTTTGTGACATGAATTGCTGCTTAAAACCAGCTACACATGTGTTGTCGTGTTTATATGGGAATAACAGGAACCACACAAAGTCAGTGGAAGACCTAGATAGCATTTTTAGTTCACTCTGTTATTGTGCTGTTCTAAACCCATATGACTTTTGCTTTCAAAAGACATTATTTTTTTTCTATGGATTTTGTCTTGCAGTGTGGTGTTAGTTACAATACTGTATAATCTTACATAATATTTATGACTGTTAAACACCATGCAAGTGTCATAGCTGGTTTAGTGCATGTCTACTGTTTTTAGTGTAAATTGTTTTTATATACTCATTGATGTGTAAATAGTGCATTTATTATTTACTGCAATGCATATATTACGTAACTGAATTTTTCTGCTAAATATTTGGCGCTGTAGTAAAAGGAATCGCATTTCATTTTTGTTCATTGCTCTTCCGTGTATATAAAAAATTATATATATATATATATTATAAAAAATTGTAAAAAAATTAAAATAAAAACAAGCTTGATTGTCTTTGATATCTATGGGAGCATGTTTCTGCTACGGACTAAAAATATAAAGTTAATTGCAACTTTTTAATCTAACAATTTTAAGTGCACATCTCACAATTCATACTGTTTTTCTCTTTTTCAGAATTGTGAGATGTAAACACAACTCCTAGGGCAAAAAAAAAAAAGATGTAAATTCAAAATTCTGAGAAAAGTCAGATTTGCGAGACGTAAACTCAGGATTCTAAGGAAAAAAAAGACAGAATTGCAAGATGTTAATTTAGAATTGTGAGAAAAATACATCAGAGTTGAGATAAAAGAGGGGAAAAGCCTGAATTGTGTGATATAAACTCACAAATGTGAGAAAAAGCCTGAATTGTGAGTATAAACAACTACCGTTTTTATTTCATGGTAGAAATAAGGTTCCACCGGTAGCCCATAATCCTGTGCTCGTCACTGACTAACTGGGGAGTAAAGCAGCAGGTTCGGACAAAGCCAATAAATGTAATAATGACATATTGGTTAAGTAATAAGCAGGATAAGTTCAAAACAAACCCCTTCAGTGTGATCAGGACACCAGCACAAAAAAGAAAAAGCTGAGAACTTGATTGCAGTCGCCGTTCCTAGTCCAGCTGAAACACTTCAGGGGCCAGTTGCATAAACTGCTTAGACTAGTCTTAAAGAGTTAGCCATCTAATTTGTTTTCTTCTAGTCTGGTCATAACTGCGTAAAGCCAGTTACAAAAATGTAGATTGGCCCAATTTTAATCAGAAAAGTGAGACTGAAAAAAAGTTTTTTCTCTTGGCTGCTATTTGGTCAAACTAGTGATTAAGACACAGTCTTAACATAGTGGCTATGTTTATGCAACTGGCCCCAGGTCAGTATTCCCTGTTGAGCCTCTTCTGGAGACGGACCGGCTCTCGGATTGATCGGGACACTCACTATATCAAGCGATCAGTATGAGCCTGCTGCATCTCTCCTGTTTGCGTTCCAATATTCTCATCAGCAGATTGCTGTGTCACTGCGCCGCTCAGTCGTTACAGTAAGACGGCGAGAGCAAGTGTGTTTCCACTGTAATGAGGAGGACACGGGCCGAATAAACACCACTGCTGCATAAATGATTTCTCGTAAAGCTCGGCTGTCAGGGGACTTCAGCTGTCTGAAACCTAATGAAAAAGCAGAATGCAAACACTTGAATTCAAATAAAGTTCATCTCTCGTGGACACGAGGGAAATGGTGAAGTACGATTAACTCCAGCACAGCGGAGAGAGAAGATCTGATGAGATGTGTAAGATCGGTCGAGTTTGTCAGGACACTTTCATACACACACTGAGATCACATGAACACAGTTTGGCTTGGATCTGATGTGAAGAGACGCCAACCACCAGAGAGTCACAAAATGTTTAAACATTCTTGTTTGAGTCCTTAATGTTTGTATGTATCTTCGAGATCTTGCCAAACAAAGAAATAAATAAATACACATTTTAAACAGGGAACAATTCAAGAAGTTAAAATCACGATGAAAGTTCATATCAGGGTTCTCGATGAAAGGAAGGCATTACCGTATGATGATAAAAAGACACTAACATTTATTATATATATTAATTAGAATTATAAAAAATAATACAAATAAACAATTAGATTCTAGAATGAATAATTATTTGAAAATAATTAATCTATATTTGTATTTATCTACA
>NW_015537961.1:535070-535830 GCF_001515605.1 Sinocyclocheilus anshuiensis
ACAGTTATACAAATATATAAATAATATACATATAGCAGATATTTAATAATTATTAATTATATAATCTAATTATTTTATTGTATTATTATTAATTTATATTATTTTTTATACACAAATAACATTATTATTAATATACCGTGATTATATATATATATAAAATCAAATATTTATATTATGTATAATACATGATAAAAAATATATATAATACATAACACAAATAACATTTAATAAAAAATAATAAACAGAATCTTTTTTAGCATCACTATATATCACTACATAATAATAATGAGATGCTATTATTTGTATTATATATAAAATTATAAAAAAAATTAATAATATATATACACAACAAATAGTATATATAATTTTACATATATATATATAATACAAATAAATAATAGTTATAGTATATAATAATTAATAATAATAATGATCACAAATTATTTCTGTGAATTTTTATATGGAAAATTTCCTGCCTTTTCTATTTATCATTGCTAGAACCATTAAAGAAGAAACAGCATTTCTCATGTTTTATTTCTGGTTTAAAGGAGGAAGGAATGGATGTAAAAGTAAAGAAAAGATTCCTAAAGTTGAAGTGTGTAAATTTTCAATTGTGTTACCGTTTAATGTTTGAACACAAATGTGACCCTGGAGCACAAAACCAGTCATAAGGGTCAATTTTTCAAAATTGAGATTAATACATCATCTGAAAGCTGAATAAATAATCTTTCCATTGATGTATGGTTTGTTAGGATAGCAC
>NW_015537961.1:536215-556203 GCF_001515605.1 Sinocyclocheilus anshuiensis
TATATTTACGGTAGGACATTTACAAAATATCTTCATGGAACATCCGTAACTACTACTTAATATCCGAATGATTTTTGCATAAAAGAAAAATCTATAATTTTGACCCATACAATGTATTGTTGGCTATTGCTACAAATATACCCCAGCGACTTCAGACTGCTTTTGTGCTGCAGGGTCACAAATGAGAAATTCTGCTGAGCAATAATTTTGTTCTCTGAGCGCATCTGTGCAAATGAAAACAGTCTGACACGGAAAGAAAAAACTTCACTTTATATATATATATATATATACAGTAAAACCTGAACTTCTGAATGAAAACGTAATCCTGATAAACGTTCTTCATTTCTTTAGTCTGTAATGCAGAGCATGTGTGTGGTTATTTCTCACCTGATGGTACAGTGAACACACAGTGATATCAGATCCGTCCACCGGATCTTCATCACATCTGACTGTAATGGATATGTGATGCTTTTATGATTTTGCATTGAGAAAACGCATGTGCTCAATGACGATTCCTAATGAAACCAGAGACGTGCTGAGAGTGTTTAACCCTGTTAACACACGACTACAAATCCAGCCAAATCAACAAGACTGTCAGCATAAGAAAGGCACTTGGAATAAAATCTGTTATGAATTTGATGAAGCTTAAGAAAAAAAAATCATGTAGAGAAAATATCAACTATCCAAACTATGACTTCACTGTGAAAAAAACACTGTCCTGGTTCGAAACAACTATTTGCATTAGACTAGTTGTGAGGTCAGTTTATGTTTGACCAACTAGACTTTACATTTTCAACATGCAACGAACACAATTTATCATGTAAACCTAACTCATATACTTTGCGTAGCAGAAACATAACTCAGCTGAGTAAACTACATTATAATTAGATGCAAAAGTAATGTTTTTGAGCTCAAAAAGGTCACCTCAGATGATAATGAAATTCATATTGATGTTAATAAGCAAATCTCTGTGCACTTATTCTCTCAATCTGTTTGGGAAATCAGAACATGCACAGCTTAAACAGACACATGCTGCTTATGAACTGACAAACAATTAACAGAAAACGCACTGCAAAAAAAGGGATGCTCTTCCTCAGTATTTACAAATATCCAAACAGATCTTAAGTCTTGTTTTCTGATTTATCAATCAATATTAATTGAGTTTATGTGTACAGTGTACAGTAAAAAAAAAAAATCTGCCAATGATAAACTCGTTTTCTCATAAACTCGTACAAATATCTAATGCTTTCCTGCAAAAATATCTAAACATTCTTAAATCAAGATTTACTTAGAATGCAAAAAGATGTAAGATGAGAAGTCGTGTTTTCTGAATAATTTAACAAAAATTGAGTTTATATATAAAATGACAAAAATGGGATCAGGAAAAACCTGTTTAACCTTTGAATTACTTTTTTTTTATTGATCATATTTCACTTTGCATCTCAAATAAATGTACAAATATCTAAACATTCTTAAAAGAGACTTACTGGATATGTAAAAAGGCATCAGATTAGTTTTCTGATCAATTTAACAATTTATACTTAAAATGAGAAAAAAAATCTGCTGCTGTGGTCAGAACGACAAATGATTTTTTTTTCTTGTTTTAAGCCTAAACTCACTTAATTTTGGTACATTTCTCAGAAAACAAAACTTACTACCTCGTGTCACTTTGCATCTCAGGTAAAAGCTTTTTAGTATAAATATCTAACCATTCCTGAATCAAGATACATTTACTTAAGATGCAAAATGACATGAAATAAAAAAAAAGTATTGTTTTCTGAGAAATGTATCAATTAAGTGAATTTAAGCTTAAAAACAAGAAAATATAATTGTAGAGTTGAATAATAAACGTTTTTCCTTTGAATTAAGTTTATATTCTGACTCCACTGGCAGGTATTGTTTTTTCTTATATGAAGCTTAAGCTTCATTTTATTACAAAACTTTGCTTTAAGTAAATCTTGATTTGAGAAGGTTTAGATATCTGTACTGGAAAACCAGGCAAAAATACACAGGAAGAGTATTGCTTTTTGCAGTGTGTACAGTTAAACAGTTATTGCGGGTAAATTAAAATTCATTAACACCTAAACGTTCTTCTGGTCATTGAAATCATATCACGGTGTGTGAGGAACTCACTGGGGTGCACTGCAGGCCAGACTCGACCCTTATCTTCTACACGAGCACCACAGAATGACACTCACTTCAGGACGTCTTCACAGCTGCGGGAGGTCCTGCGGGCGTCGGGAGTCTCTGGACAGATGGGTGGTGAGGAGGCAGGAGCAGCAGGCTGCCATCTGGACTCGACCTGTAACTGAAGCACTACCGAGAGGCCGTTCAGAAAGCATCAGTTCAGAGGGAGTCTGGCACTCCAGACGCAATCACAAATCACGAAACCCACACACTTCACATGATGCTTCCTCCAGAAGACAGCAGCATGAAGGGCCTCAGAAGCTCTTCTGCAAGAAAGATGGCAGATTGTCCTGCATAGAGCCATGCATATTCCCACATCTTTAATGATTTTTGTTTTATTTTGTATTTTACTATTTGTATCTCAGAAAACTTAATGGAGTTCTCATTTAAACTTATCAACTTTATCTCAGATGCTTCTTGAAAAATGTAATTGGAAATAAATAAAAATGAATGTGAGCATCTCAAATCATGTGTTTTTGAGAATATGAGTTCATATTGAGATGTTCTGAACTTACAGGACATTTGTACTGCTCTGATGTTGCTCTTTCATGTGTTAAGAAACTAAATGCAGTTCTCTACATTCATATACACTCTAAAAAATGCTGGGTTAAATACAACCCAGTGCTGGGTAAAATAGGGACAAACCCAGCAATTGGGTTGTTTTGACCCAGCGGTTGGGTTACTACCCAGAAGGTTGGGTTAAACATTTAACCCAACCGCTGGGTCAAAACAGCCTAATTGCTGGGTTTGTCCCTATTTTACCCAGCACTGGGTTGTATTTAACCCAGCATTTTTTAGAGTGTACATTTTAATTCAGATGTTTCTAGAAAACTTTCATGGGAAAATGTAAAAAAATAAATAAAAAATAGAGCAATAAAATTAATGTAAACAGATTAATTGAGGTTGAAAGAATTTGAGTTCATGTTGAGGTTTTCTGAACTTCAAGGACTTACAAGTTATTTAAGTTTAAGTATATTTACTGAAACTTATTTTATTTCAGCCAAGGCTGCATTTCTCATTTTCATTTAATTTAACTTGATGCACTATAATAAACAAACCAGAAAGAAATATTTTGACAAAAAGTAAAACTAATAAAAACACAATAGTACTAAAACTTTAAAATGAAAACAGAAAATTTTAAAATGAAAAAGATGAATAAAAACTATATTATGTAGTATCTCAATGCTACTGAAATGACACTGCATTTTAAAACATTATTTTTCTTAGTTGGAAATAAAAGATTATTGATGTTTTTACAAGAAAATACTATTTCAGTCTTCAAAATGTCATGTTTAATTCATTGTTACTTACTATTTCTTTGCCATTAATTGTGAAATTTACTAGCAACTTCTGAGTGAAAATTGTTTTTTCTCAGATATTTCTCCTAAAATTCCTAAAGAGAAAGAAAAATAGACTTTTGCTGAAAATATAGACTTTAAATTGATGCCTTAAAGAGCTATTTGCACTATTTAATCCATAAAAATAAGTTTTGTTTGTATAAATTCATGCATTTAGGTTCATTCAGTGACGTTAAATCATATGTTTGACTTGAATAAAGTCGGTTAGCTTAGATGTTTCCAATTTCACGTTACCATTTTCAGTGCTGGAGAAAAAGTTGAGATCTTTTTGTTATTTTTTCCATATGGTGCATGCAATCATTGAGGATATCCCAGAGATGGGTATTTGAGGTTTCATCAATGGAAAACAGAATGGCAGATTATACTTCCATAGATCATCATTTGGATGGCATGCAATAGATCAATCATGAAACAGTGTGATTCAGGAGATTTCTGGAGATCATAAACCAAATCTGGACGCCAAAGCCTAAACTCAGCCACTTCAGTCATTGTTTAAACTCCTGCAGCTCAGCAAAATGACCCCCATCAGAAGAGCCTCCAGCAGTTTGAGATCCCATCTGCCGCACTGGCACAGACACCAGACGCAGATTAAACATCTTCATTAAGCGAGACTCTCAGAGATCCACCTCATGTCTGCTTCTGTGGCCGTGTTGTGAAAGCCCAGCCGGTTTGGCAGCCAGAATTTGCCTGAAACTGTCCCAAAAAGCTCCAGAGAAGCAGCAGAGGCCATCAGCACAGATAATGAAGACAAAACACACAGACGCTCAGGTTTAGCTTCAGCTCACACTCGCATATGACCACAATCTCCTGCCAAGAGAGAAGAACCGCCCTCTAATATGAGCTCTGATGCAAATTACCCACAAAAACGTACTCTTTTTGCCAGATTCTGATTGGCTTCATGCAGTTTCTATGAATTAGAGTTTGCAAGTTTTATCACCTTCTGAGCTGCTACAGTGAGCAACAACGAGAAGAATTTGCATTTGGTCTAGAGTGATTTTACTCCGCATGGAAGCACACTAAAGCAGACTTTTTAATGCTGCACATGCAGAACTGGCAGGAAACGATGCATCACGCGTGCAAATGTGGATTATTGATTCACATGCTCAGCGGACCGAAGACTTGCTCTGATTGACACTGCAGGAGTGTTTGACAGTGCAACCGTTTTCCTGGTTTCATGGGCTTTGTCAATTGATGACTAATAACTAATTAAATAAGAAAAATGTCAAATTAAGATAAATAGTTTAATATAAAAACTAACAAAATAAAACTCAATAAAAAGATGAAATATTGAATTTAATGTATTAATTTAATAACTTAAATCAGAAAAAGTAAAAAATAAAATAAAAATAAAAATAAATTACTTTTTTTGACAATCCAATTGTTTTTCTGTAATTAAGGGTTTTATGAGGTTCATGAACAAGTGAAAAGCTGATAATTAAATCAGAAAAAGTCAAATTAAAATAAATGACTAATTTTAAAATGAAAACAAACTAAAACAGTTACTAAAAAATAAAATATTGAATTTAATTAATTTATTTAATATTTCAATAATTAAATCAGAAAAAAGTCCAATTAAAATAAATATATAATTTTGGAAAGAAAACAAAACGAATAAAAAATCTACTAAAAAAGATGAAATATTTCAATTATTGATTTATTATTTTAAAAATTAAATAAAAAGTCAAATTAAAATAAATAATAATAAAAAAAAGCTAAATAAACTACTAAACAAAAGTGAAATATTATATTTTGACAGTCCAACTGCTTTCCTCTAATGAAGGGTTTCATGGGGTTTGTGAATTGAGGAAAAAGTCAAAAAATAATTTAATCAGAAAAAATGATTAAATAATTAACTTTTAATGAAATAAAATAAAATAAAACTCACTAGAAAGATTACATTTAAGATCGAATTTAATGTAATATTTTAATAAATCAAAAAATGTCATATTAAAATAAATAATTTTATCAAAATCTATCAAAATAAAACAATTGTTAATATATATATATATATATTTTTTATTTTTTTTTTGACAGTCCAACCGCTTTCCTGTAATGCAGGTTTCATGAGGTTTGTGAATTGATGAAAAGCTAATCATTCATTAAATCGGAATGCTACACATGCAGAAAAAAAGTCTAATTAAAATAAATACTTTAAAAGAAAATATTTTATTTGTTTACCAGCATGTCATGCGACCATTAACCGACATTAGAGAACCGTGAAAAATTACTGAAATATTAAAATCCAAATCTCAGGGGGACTTCAAATAAATATTTTAGCTCAAAAGTTTTCAACTGATAAAAAAAGTTTGGGAATCACTGCTGTACGGCAAAGAAAAGTTTTTAGAAGCTTCCTTCTGTTTTATGTAAAAGTCAAATATTTACTGTGATACATTTTTTATTTCAGGATTTATTTCTTTGAATAATAGAAAGTACAGCATTTATTTGAAATAGAAATCTTTTGTAACATTATAAATGTCTATACTCTCACTTTTGATCAATTTAATGTTTTTTGCATAATAAAAGTATTAATATCTTTAACTTTTAAAAGCTAGTGTATTTCAGCACAGAAACGCCTAGAAAGAGAGCTGTTTAACTGTTTTGAGAGCGACTGCTAAAATAGCATCACTGTGATACAAACACTGGCCTTTAATCAGAGTAGATGCTGTACTTCATTTGACATGAATGAAAGGGAGGTTGTGAACAATGAAAATATGTCTTTCCATAAACCTTTGATGAAAACATGGCTATCTTAGCCCTTAAGACATTGAACTGGCTCTGTCCCTCACAGCCTCGTTCTCATCCATGTCAAATAAACATGTTCAACCTGATTAAGGTCTGTACGTTAACATCAGCGCTGCTTTTAATAAACGCGGAAACTTGCGGTTCAGGGAATCTGCTGCATGAAAACCAGATGCTGTTGGAATCACAGTCTGCATTGATGACTAGCTGCTGTCTGGAGATCCAGTGACTATATGAACACATGCCAACATGCATTGCATGCTTCTTACCCACAATCCTTTGCGGTGGAGTTGTGCACCACACCCGAACAGCTGCCGCTACCACAGGCTTTCCAGAGACAGGAAACTCATCAGGAAATATATGATCCTCATTCTGAAATAGAGCAACATGCAAAATGGATAATTCAGTCTCTGTTCTGTAGTGACGGGTTTGGATCTCGTCAGCAGTCTGGATTTGCATTTGCAATCTGCATTTCTCCACTTATTTTATAGCTTTCCTCTTGTCCTAATGAAGCAGACAGAGGTCATTAAAGTAATAGTTTACCCAAAAATGAACATTTATACTCACCCTCAGGCCATCCAAGATTAGGATGAGTTTGTTTCTTCATCAAATTTGGAGAAATGTAGCATTGCATCAGTGTCTCAGCAATGGATGCTCTGCAGTGAATGGGTGCCGTCAGAATGAGAGTCCAAACAGCTGATAAAAACATCACAATAATCCACAGCACTCCAGTCCATCAGTTAATGTTTCTGAAGCAAAAAGCTGTGTGTTTGTAAGAATCAATCAAGACGTTTTTAACTTCAAGCCATCACTTCCGGCTAAAATATGTGTCCATAATCCAGTGAAAAAGTGGTCTGGTGTGAATCAAGAGAGAAATCTGCACAGATCAAGCACCGTTTACAAGCCAAAACAGCTCTGAACAAACATGTGGCTGGATTTTGATGTAATGAGAGACAACAGGAGATGCACTTTTTCCACTGGAGGTAGTGTTATTATATTATATATTATAAGCGTCTGTTCTGGGAGTTTGTAAGTTTGGCGATCGAGTAAATTCCGCCGATTGCTTTACAACAGCAACAAATGCACGTGTGCAGCTGTACACTGTAATTACGACACTGCAGGGGCTCCAAAGTTGCAAAAATACACAAACTACATCCATACAAACTATGTTGCTTTGGGAAACTTCCAAACTTGGTGGATTTGGATCACTCTGATATAATACACCCAAATATCAGTTACTCACCCTCATGTCGTCCTAAACCTGCATGACTTTCTTTTTTCAGTGGAACACAAAAGAGGTTTAGCATAATGTTCAAAAACTGAAAGCATGTGAGCTGCAAAAGCTTTAAAGTATCATTCAAGTTGTTTATACAGTTTGCATGCTATATTTAAAAAAAACTCGTAAGTCATATAATATAAATTCTACAAATTTAAACTGTGCATGTTGTGATTGGTTTAAGACTGAGGCATGAAAGAACTAATCTACGTCTCTACTTGGCATATTTACCATGTTTGAATATACATGGATGCAAATCACAAAAGTTCACATACTGATTTTTTTCTCCTTTTTGGAACTTAATAGCCTAACTAAATAAATGCTTTCACGGTATGGAAAAAAAGTTGCTATTGTTAACTAAAACTGTTAAAAATCCGTAAATAAAGCTGAAATAAAATAAAATGCAAATATTAGATGAAAAACTCAAACTGAAAATTAATTAATTCAAATAAATGCTTAAGTTAAAATATTAAAACTTAAAAAAACAAACGAATATAAATTAAATAGAAATATTAAAAACCCTGAAAACAAATAAAAAGCACATAAAATTGCTAAAATTTAAATTAAAATTACAATGAAAATGGAAAATAAAAATAAAAGCTAATTTAAAATATTTATAAATACTAGTATATAAATAATACTAAAATAACACAGAAAATAACATGAACAATAGATTGCACTATAATTAGCAGATTAAATATTACAGTGCTGAGCACAACTAGAAAACTTCATAATTTCAATCACTTTTAAAAGTGGCATTAATTTCCATGATTTTTCCAGGTCATTTCAAATTTCCTGCAACTTTCCCATGTTTTGCGTGAGCATGGGAACACTGAGCTGATGGACCAGCCGTGTGTCACATGGGCTCAAAATGCAGTCAACCGTGACTCAACGAGCACTTCCTACATCTCACAGTGTGTCACATCTCCACTTCCTGTCTGCTTTGAGTAAATATTACCAGTGGCCTGTAAATGAGGCTTTATCACGTTTCAGTGTGTAAGACTGTGATAGTCTCCAGCTTACTAACACATGTGGAGAACAGGAACGTTTCCATGAATCCGTGTCATTCCGACCTCCTGCGGCTCGTCTGGGAATGTGTGTGTGTGTGTTGCTCTGTTCCCTGAATTGCACGTCTCCCCCTCTCGTACCACTTAAATCTTGTGGTGGTCTCTGATGTTGGAAAGAAATTCCTGGCAGCTGGGATTTACAGTGTGTGTAAATGGAAAGTAGATTCTTTAAACATAATGTAATTTATGAGGTTGGCCTCTTTGAAGCTTTAACAATTTACACATAAAAACAAAGAATCTTCTAGCTACTTCAGTAGAGACACAAACAGCTACAACCAGATGCATCAACATCAGTTTCTAAGCATTAGTTCACCTAGAAATTAAAATCCAGAATTGTAATTTAGGGGTGAATTATTCGTTTTAAAGTGGCTTGCAGAATGAACTACATCCATTTAATACCCTCATGCACACGCACCTGCAGCAGGCCCGTCTGTGGAAGCTCAGATAAGTGTCCATTACATATGAACTTATTCTCAGGCAGGTATTCCCAAAAGGGTCCTCGGCGGAATATGCTGCTTCCATGGCAACAATAATTCTCTGCTGATGCTGAACTGGAGAAAATGTCAGTGTCATCAGAAAGTCAATCTCACAGGAGGTTTAGAAAGAGGCAGATGTTTGTGGACCTGCCAGCTGAGTCAATCTCAGGACGAAACATCCGTCATACTTGACACAAAATTCCAAATTTTGCATTTGCATCTAATTTCGCAAGAAATGACAATTAAGCACAATTATCCTACAAATTCATATGACCATAAAGCAAATAATAAAATGCATTTGCATTTAATTTTCTTGGAAAGTTATTATTATAAGCACATTTCCCCAACAAATTTGTATTACCATAATGCAAAAAAAAAAAAAAAAAAAAAACATTTCCATCTTATTTCACAAGAAAACGAAGTCTATTTGTTTTTGCATTATTATTATTTATTATTATTATGAAAATGAAGCACCTTTCTTGATGCGAAAATCAAATTTGACATTTGCATCTAATTAAAAACAAAATGACTATTTAGTTGCATTGTGACATTATTATTATTATCATGAAAATGAAGTACATTTCCACTACAAATTCTCATTATCATAATATTGCATTTAATTGCAAGAAAAAAAAATTGCATTTCTTTTTGCATTATTATTATTTCCCCTACAAATTCAATTACCATAATGTAAAATAAAGAAAAAATTAAGACATGCATTTTTATTACTATCATTATTAGCTAATTTCCCCTTCAAATCCCCATGACCATAATGTAAAAAGTAAATAAATAAAAATACAAATAAATTAATTAAAACATTCTCGTACAGGAATGATTTTCCCCCTCACACTGAAGTAATGAAAATCAGGCAATCAAAATAAGTAAATAACATATTAGAACATAGATGTTATAATTTGCTCATCAGTGTTTTTTTTTCCTAGAACCTGAAATATTAAGAAGACGCATCTGATTGATTTTACATACTACATTTATTAAAAAAAAAAAAAAAAGCCACCAAATGTCCCATCTTACATGAAATAGATTTATAGAGAAACACATTTGTAAAAGCATAGAAACCAACAAAGTGTTATCTAGCAGCATCCAAATGTTGGAATGAGGGAAAAAAAGACAAATGTTTCAGACACAGTCCTGGCAAAACGGTCACAGTATGGCCTTCTCACAGCCGTCCCTCCAGAAGCCGCTCATTTTAATAAAATAAACTCATTTAGGTTAAATAAGCTTAAATAACAGTGTTAAATACAAGACACTTGATTGGAGGTTCTGTACAGAGATGGACACAGAGTTTTGGCATGTGACTGCGGATTCGAGACGAGGCAGGAGAGGAAAGCCACGTTATGCACACACCTGCGTCATTTCGCCTTTTTTTAGAGGCACAATTTCAACATTTACAGCTTCAGGAACTCTTCACATTGTGTTTGCTTGGGAAATCCATGAACCTTATTGCCAGAACTTGATGAATGTGGACAGAAATGATTGGAAACGCGAGCGATGAAGGTACCGTTGACCCGCTGAACTTCAACGTTTGATTGCACCTTTCAATAACGGAGGCAGAAAATCAAACGTCTCGCCAAGTCTTGATGCATTACATTCATAATCCACCTCCACAAACATCGTTTAGTTGCTAATTGAGTACATTCTCCAGGCTAAACCTGCCTCCGTTTGTCTTCGCTGCTCATCTACACCAACAAAAGTGTCCAGAATATACTTACATTCTACATCTCACTGAATTGCAGTAGGAATCGGGCTTTGCTAGTGTAGGTCAATGCCGTGAACATCTCCACAGTTCTCCAGTGGTCTCCATCAAGGCTTCTTGTCGATGGTGTGGAAGAACCACTGGGTGAACTTCCTGAGCTGTGCGGCAGCCGTCTGGCTCTCCTCCTGCAGACGCATGTTGTCCTGCCGCAGGTGCTGCACCTCCACCTGCAGGATCGCCTTGTCTTCCTTTTCCTGCGCACAGAGCAAACCAATGACCTCAGAATATAGTGAACTAGCCGTTTTATGGTGCTCACTGTATGCTGTCTTTATATGGAAAATATCAGCCTTGGTTCTTCAAGTACCCGAGTGTGAGGAAATCATGACATTTTTTCCTTTAAATTAGTTTTGAATAAAGTAGAGGTCCTGAGGAACCCCCATCCTAACATTTAAAGGCAGTTGCATATTCTCATGTACTGTATAAAGACCCGTATTTATATGGTGCAAAAAATAAATAAATAAAATAAATGTGTAAAATAATATTTGGCAAAATTTTGATTCTAGTATATTGTAGTGCATCAACCTGAAGAGAAACACAAAAATATGGCTGTCAATAGAATCAAATAACTGATTAAACTTAATTTAAAAAAAACATAAAATAAACAATAAAAAAATAAGGTTTCTTAAATTTCAACTCTTTTTTATGTTTGAAATAATTGTTCTAAAATAATAATACTGTCAAATTCTGTAATATCGTGAAGCCTGTTATACTGTTAAATAAGAAATTGATAATGTTGTAATTTTTGTTTTATTAATTTTTGTATTTATTTCCATTATTATTAAAGTAGTGGTATTTTTAGATTCTGTAATATTGTGAAGCTGGTAATGTTGTCAAATTAAGTAGTAATATTGTCATTTTGGTATTTATTCAATTTAATCACATTTTTTATTTATTTTGAATTTTTTTGTATAAAAGTAGTAATACTGTCAAATTCTGTAACATTATGAAAGCAGTAATGTTATCAAATTAGAAAGTGGTAAAATTTTCTTTTTTTATTGATTAAATTTAATCTTATTTTTTATTATCTTAAAAATTTTTACTTTTTTTTTTTTTATTGTAATATTGTAAACGTGGTAATGTTGTCAAATTAGAAATGAAAAATACTGTCATTTTTTATTACATTTTATTTCATTATTTATTTTTACAATTATTTCAAACCATATTTAAAAGTGGTAATAATGTCAGATTCTGTAATACCGACCTATTTTTATTTATTAAATTGAAATGTATTATTGTTATATTTTATTTTGTTTTAACATTTTAACACTTTCTCTTAAGTTTGAAAACCTCTGGGACAAAAGTGTTTTACATACATTATACATTTCTCTCTCTGGAGTTTTTTGCACTGAGAGCTCATTACAGAGAAAGAAAAGTTTGAATGATATACTGTATGACTCATAACTCATATTCATATGCCTCTTTATAACCATTTAGAGTAATTGTACACCAGCTCTACGTATATTGACCTGATGTGAACGCTGCAACACTATCAGCAATTACATCAGGTGCATCATGGGCAGTTGGAGTTGTTCCTGCTGAGCCGCCGTCACTCTGCAGTCATTTAAAATGACAGGAAGCAGGATATTAAACCGGGCCAACAAGGTGGCAATTCTGCATGCTGGTGCCCATTACCACATTATTTGCCTATCCTTCCCCTAAAAAGCCTTCTTCCTGTGAAGTGACAAACGCAGCTGATGTACTTCCTCACATTCACAAAATGGATGGAGAGACGTGGAGAAAACCAGATCTTGTCAGTGGATAAAAACATCTACAGTGGACCTACAAAACACGGCTACTGTTTTCCATCAGGACGGGTTTACCTTAGTTGACCTTTTCACGTCATACTGTCATACTGCAAGATTTTGCAAGAAATGTACTTTTTTGTGGCATTATTATGACAATTAAGCACATTTTCCCTTCAAAGAAAACAGATATTTTGTTTGTATTACTATTATTATTATTAAAATAAGCACATTCCCTCCACAAATTATTATTACCATAATGCCAAAAATAAAATTTGCATTTGCAATTAACTTTGCAAGAAAATAGAGTTTTTTTTTGTTATTATTATTGTTAAAAAAAGAATCTGCATTTAATTTAGCAAGAAAAAATAATATTTTTTGCAGTATTATTATTATAAGCACATTGCACCTCCAAATTCAAATCCAAATTATGCAAAAAAACTAAACAAAAAAAAATATAAAAAATGCATTTGAATTTAATTTTGCAAGATTTTTTTTGCATTATTATTACTATAAGCACATTTCCTCTACAAATTCTCATGACCATAATGAAAAAAATAAAAAAATAAAAAAATAAAAAATGTTTGCATTTGCATCTAATTTTTATAAGAAAACATAAGTTTTTGCATTACTATTATTACTACTACTACTACTTCTAGTACAAGTACATTTCTTCGAAACATCTCTTTACCATTATGAAAAAAATGACACTTTATTAGAACTTTAATTTGACCATTTTTTGCATTATTATTTTTATTATTAAGCACAATTCCCCTACAAATTCTCATTACCATACTGCAAAAACAAAATGCATTTGCATTAAATTTTTCAAGAAAATTAAACCTTTTTTTGCATTGTTATTATTAATAATAATTAAGCACATTTCCCCAACAAATTTTCATTACAATACATAAATAAGCAAGTAAGTAAAAAAATCTCATTAACGTAATACAGTAATGATCATCCTGTCCAGAAATGTAAATCAGATCATCTATGGTGGACCTAAAAAACCGTTATTGTTTTCCATCAGGACGGGACAGTTTACCTTCTTCAGGTCATACTGCAGCTGTCTCAGGATGACCTCCAGCTGATTGACTTTACCCGTCAGCGTGGCTGGAGACGTATCGCTGAAGAGCGAGACAGAGCTGTTAGTCGGAGCATGAACACACAGTGTATTGTGTGTGTTTGCTGTTAAACTCACCCGGCCTCCAGTGCAGCTCCCTCAGCGGCCGCCACGCGTCTGGTGAGCTCACGTGAGATCTGCAGCGCTTCGGCTCTCTGCATGTCCGTCATGGTGCAGAACGAGGCCACGCGCTGGTCTGGACACATAAACACATCAGACAGACTCTCGATGGGTTCTCAATATCACAATGACACCACAACACATAAACACCACAACTCAGTGCTGAATGTGACAGGACTGCAACCAAATCATATCTGATGGCAGACTACTGGATATATAGCAATGTGATAATAATAATAATAATATGTGTTAATAATAATTTGTCCCAGGTCAATCACACTGAACCTGGGTCATTCTCATCAATCTTAAAAGTTTTGTTAAGAAGAAAGAAATATTACAAAAATTTTTTTGTCATGTTTGCTAGTTTAATTCTAGAGAAGTGAAGCAAGAGTAGCAAGACTGCATACAATTACATATATATGTATATATATATATATATATATATATATGTGTGTGTGTGTGTGTGTGTGTGTTTTCATAGATTGTTTATCCTTAATGCAAGAAGCCCTAATATTTAATAAATAGATAAATAAATAATAAAATAAAAAATGCATTTACATTTAATTTGGCAAGAAAATAAAAGATTTTTCCATTATTATTATTATTATTATTATTATTATTATTATTATTTTTGTAATAAGCACATTTCCCCTACAAATTCTTTTTACCATAAAGCAAAAATAAACAAATAAATAAATAATGCATCTGCATTTAATTTTACAAGAAAATAAATAATTTTTGCATTATTTATTAGCACATTTCCCCTACAAATTCTCATTACCATAATGAAAAAATTAAAATAAAATAAATTAAATAATGCATCTGCATTTAATTTTGCAAGAAAATAAACTAGTTTTACATTAATATTATTATTATTATTAGAAGCACATTTCTGCTACAAATTCTCATTACCATAATGCAAAAAATTTAAAAATGCATCTGCATTTAATTTAGCAAGAAAATAGACTATTTTTTGTCTATTTGTATAGTCTATATTCTTGTGGAATTAAATGGCAATTAGCTTTTTTTTCTCCATTATGGTAACGAGAATTTGTAGGGGAATTCAATTTTGGAGACAATAAAACACAGTATCATTGTATTTTCATTCTCATTGCTGTCTGTGTCTGTCTTTAGGTCTCATGTCATCTGATGAAACCCTTGATTTGTTCAAAACATCTGCACAAGGAAAAAAAACTGGCCTCAGATCAGTTTTTCATATCTAATGTTGGGTTTGCATCCAGTTTAAGTTTGTAATTAATGAAAAAGTGAGACCTTGTGTCCTGAAACTAGCATTAAAGAGCCACGGGACTCTTAAAAAAAAACATTAAGTCGTCTTAAATCACCCACTTATATATAAGTTTGTGAAGCTGTTGAGCGTTTAGCCGGAGCTACTCAATAAAACATTTTTTAAACACTACTTTTCTTCTTGTTGACTTACATCCGTGCTCGCTGATGCAAATGGAGGGCAAATATGTTGTAAGCTAAATTTATCTCTCAGTGTTTTTATGCAGTGTTATTCTGGGTCACAGCGAGACCCAGAAACAAGCATCTCCTCTAAAACTATAACTTTGTTTCCAAATATTGCATCAGTCTTTTAAGTGTATTTATGGTATGTGAAGCAGTTTGCGCTGGTTTTAGCAGCTCTATGGTTCGTCAGCTCATTTGTTTGAGTGTCAGCTGAGGACGACTGTAAAAACGGGAGCAGTCACT
This sequence comes from Sinocyclocheilus anshuiensis, assembly GCF_001515605.1. Taxonomy (NCBI): domain Eukaryota; kingdom Metazoa; phylum Chordata; class Actinopteri; order Cypriniformes; family Cyprinidae; genus Sinocyclocheilus; species Sinocyclocheilus anshuiensis. The sequence continues at coordinate 551,788 of NW_015537961.1, forward strand.
CTGAACCAACACCAATCACTTCAGTCCAGACGCTTTTGGTTTAGTACAGTATGTTCACATGTAATAGAGTGAAAGAGCAACGTTGAATGTGATTTTGATCGTTTTTTATTTGTCCACACTGAAAGTGAAAATGGATGATACTGACATGCCATCAGCCAATCATAACATTTTATGTTTAATACATAGTTATGTGCAACTGGATTTTGGACCAATGAGATGCCAATGTGGGCGGGGCTACCCAGCGCAAAATTGAGCATTTATGCATTTAGCAGATGCTTTTATCCAAAGCGACTTACAAAAGAGGAACAAAGACAATTTGTCAAAAAGCCAACAGTATTCATAATATACAAAAAATAGAAACCAATAAACCATTAAATTCGCTCACTGGTACTTTATATAGGTCATACTTATATAACGAGCACATTTCCCCTCCAAAATACATTCATTATTATTATTATTATTATTATTATAAGGACATTTCCCCTCTAAATTCTCATAACCATAATGCAAAAAATAAGATAAACATGTTTCACACTTGCATCTAATTTTTGCATTATCATAAGCACATTTCCCCTCCAAATCCTGATTCCCATAATGAAAAAATTTAAAATAAATAAATAAATGCATTTAATTTTTCAAGAATTTTTTCTTGCACCATCATCATTACTATTATTGTTATAAATTATTAGCACATTTTCTCTCAAAAAAATTCTGATTACCATAATGCAAAAAAAAAAAAAAAAGTTAATTTGCCTTTAATTTAGCAAGAAAACAGAATATCTTTAGCATTATTATTATTACTACTAGCACATTTCCCCTCCAAATTCATAACCATAATGCCAAAAAGTTGTTGCATTTAATTTTACAAGAAAATATAATTTTTTTTTAATTATTATAAACACATTTCCCCTCCAGATCCTGATTACCATAATGAAAAAAAATGCATTTATTTTGCAATCATCATTATTATTATAAGCACATTTTCCCACCATATTCTGATTACATACAAAAACTAAAATAAAGGTTAATTTGCCTTTAATTTAGCAAGAAAACATTCTTTTTTTCATTTTTATTATTGTTACTATTATTAGCACATTTCCCCTCCAAATTCTCATTAGCACAATGCAAAAATATAGATAGATAGATGATAGCTGATAGATAGATTCCTACATGTGTGTTTCTCATCACGCTGGTAGTTTTCATTAAAAACACGACAATCAAAGCTCTGTATTTCTCTCTTTCAGCGGAAAGATTAATCAATGCTTAATCAATGCTCTGCATGCAACAGATTCCAAACTAAATTACAACTATTAAAATATAGCTGAGATGTTATTATTATTAAATATTTGTTTAACATTTTATGTTAATATATAATTATTCAAGGTAGCATCAACCAAAGGTAGCACATGATACATTTTCTCTAGCGTGTAATGAATCAATAAATTTAATCTTTTCATTAATTATATAGATTTGATTGGTGGAATAAGTCTCTCAGATTTCAGCCTAAAATGGAAAAAAAAAGTATTATCACACTTTATTATTTTGTTTATCATTTGATATATATAAAAAAAACTAAATAAATAAAGTGCAATAATTCTACTATTTTTTTAATAGTTATATTTAATAGGTCACACCATATGTGCAGTGTGAGCAGCAAACCAAATCTCCAGGTGCTTTCATGAGAACCAGACTGAAAACCTTATGTGCACCCCTGTGTATATATATATATATATATATACACACACACACATATTTATTCAGATTTGATTGGTGGAGTAAGTTAACAATATATATATTAAAAAAGATGGTGGTGAATCAATTTTCATTCAGAAACTGCTAGTAAATTTCACAAATATTTTTGTGTTTTAAAGAGTTACTTTTACTAAGAATCTAATTAGAATCACCATTAAAAATAATGAAATTTACAAACATACTTTAAAGCATCCAGATGCATTAAAGTAATGAAGATTTGTGCTTAACTCGCATGAGAATAATGCAAAACACAACGCAAAAACATCTTAATACTCCTAAAAATAGGCTTCATTTTGCAAAACATTATTTAATTTCTCTTTTGATTTTATTGTAAAATACAACCTAGACTCAATTTCATGATTTCATCACCCAAAAAGGAAAGGTGTGCAATGTTCTTCAGTTGATGCAATGAGAAGATAACAGTATTTAGGTTTACATGCAGGCAAAACAATCCATTTATGCATGAATCTCAGGTTTAATTCATAACATCGATTCTCCTTGAGAAGAATCTAGACCAATGAATACCTTAAAATGAAAAAACAACCACTAATGCTCCTCACAAACATCAGCTTGAGGCCGTGTCCTCCACCACAGCACTGAAAAACAGCTTAAATGCCTTGGATGAAGACAGGAGCCATTAACAAAATGACGATGGCCTCCTTACTAATCCATTTAGAGAACGACAGGAGCACACAGGAGGATGAGTGCGGGACAGACAGCACCAGAGCCGTGTGTGTTCACATGCAAATGATAATTACCCAGCATGCCGGCTGAGTGTTTAATTGCAGGTGGCAGCGCTCGGCTGATTCAAGGTGTCTGCACTCAGATATTTAGGCCTGAATTTGAGATTTATGTATCTAAATTGCATATAAAATTTCCATCAATTTGGATTACACAGTTGTAACATGAATAACTATTAAACGTCATACATAAATGAAACGGGTAAGAAAAATGCAAGATTTCTGTTATGATGCTGATTATAATAAACTGAATGGGTTTTAAATGCACAATAACCAGGCTGGTATTTTCAAAATGCATTTACTCAAATCTGTTCGTTGTGAAAACAATTACATTTACTAAGAAGTATGAACATGGTTCAAATATGGCTAGCTGTGGAATGTGCAATGTTGAATTAGTTAAAATGCATGAGACTGAAACAAATATGATGATAAATATATAAACCTGGTTATTGTGCATTTAAAACACTGAGTATTATTGACAATTAATATAATAGATCAATATATTTCAAAAAATCTATATATTTATATAAATACAAAAATATAAATATTACATATAATTATTATTATTATTAATAATAATAATAAACAATATTACTCCACTAGACCACAAAATATCAAACAAAATGTTATTAATTATTTGCATATATATGCTTAGAATAAACAAATATGTTAATTGTTAATAACTAATTAATACAAATTAATATGTATACACAATATAAATATCTAAAAATATAACTATATTTTATATAACATATAACAACATAAACACATTACATATAATTATTATAATTCATAATAATCACATACTACTAATAATTATTATTATTAATCATAATAACAATAAATAATAATAATAATATTTCATTAGACCTCAAAATATCCAACCAAGTGTCATTATTAACTATTTGCATCTATTTGATTTTATTTAAATCATATTTGAAATGCATTTATTCAAATTGCTTAGAATCAGCATAAATCTGTTCAATGCGAAAACAATTACATTTATTAAGTTAAAAAGTATGAATAAAGTTAAAATATGGCTATGGTTGTGGAATAAGCAATATTAATTTAGTTAAAATGAATGAGATTGAAACAAACTGGATTTATTTATGACATATATAAACCTGGTTATTGTGTATTTAAAACACACTCAGTTTATTAGTATTATTACAGAAATCCGATTTGTTTCATTTATGCATGACTGACGAATATGCATCACATTAAGTTTATTAGTTTATTTATGTTAAAACTATGTAATCCAAATGTATGAGAATTTTATATGCAATTCAAATCTGCAAATCTTAAAATATTTTTGGAGTTCAGCATGAATGCCGCTTCAGTTTCTGCCTCAGAAACCAGACTCATGCTGCATTTCAGCGTTTCTCCACCTACCTTCAAAGACTCTGGCGGCGTCGACGAGGTGAGACCAGTCCAGGCCCGTGGCGGTGTCCGGCAGAGGCATGAGACCCGGGTCGCTGAACTTCGAGCGGTCGGCCAGCGAGCCGTCAGAGAACCAGAACTCATCTGAAGAGACGTTCACACACACAAAGAGACAGATCAGCGACACGCGTACAGCACCAAACCCTACCCAGCAGAAACACAGTTAGCGCTCAATTCACTCCATCTGTCGGGAGGTCAGGAAGGTCACTGTAATGAAGGCAGTGGGAGTGACAGAGCTGAAGAAAAAACAACGGTTGAATCGGTAACCTGCTGTCTTCACCACACAATGATTCCTTTTACAAGATCTCAAAGACTTCATCCTCCAACACAACTGACAGCAGAACGAGAGCAAGATCACACCGTTCATCTGAAATCTGCTCACTAGGAGATTAAAGTATTCAAGAATATAGATGACAGACTAGCCCACCCACCCACACACACACACACACACACACACACACACACACACACAAACACACACACA
>NW_015537961.1:556235-556506 GCF_001515605.1 Sinocyclocheilus anshuiensis
ACACACACACACACACACACACACACACACACAGACACACACACACACAGACACACACGTCTCTTCTGCTCACCAAGGCTGCATTTATTTGATAAAAAATACAGTAAATTTGTGAAATATTATTACAATTTAAAATAGCTGTATTCTATTTTAATATAGTGTAAACTGTAATTTAATTCTGTGATGCAAAGCTGTATTTCCAGCATCATTACTCAAGTCTTCAGTGTCACATGATCTTCAGAAATCATTCTAATATTCTGATTTGCTCCTC
>NW_015537961.1:557514-570352 GCF_001515605.1 Sinocyclocheilus anshuiensis
ACACACACACACACACACACACACACACACACAGACACACACACACACAGACACACACGTCTCTTCTGCTCACCAAGGCTGCATTTATTTGATAAAAAATACAGTAAATTTGTGAAATATTATTACAATTTAAAATAGCTGTATTCTATTTTAATATAGTGTAAACTGTAATTTAATTCTGTGATGCAAAGCTGTATTTCCAGCATCATTACTCAAGTCTTCAGTGTCACATGATCTTCAGAAATCATTCTAATATTCTGATTTGCTGCTCACGAAACATTTCTGATTATTATCAATGTTGAAAACAGTTGTGCTGCCCAATATTTTTGGGCAATATTTAGAAGCCATGATATATAGGATTCTTTGATGTATAGAAAATTCAAAAGAACAGCATTTATTTGAAATAGAAATCTTTAGTAGCATTATAAATGTCTTTACTGTCACTTTTGACCAATTTAATGAATCCTTGCTGAATAAAAGTATTAATGTCTCAAAAAAACGTACTGACCTCAACATTTTGAATGAACATATGCATACTTTTTTATATTAAAATTTTAATTTAAGAATGTTAAATGTTTACTATATTCTTAATTATTACATATATTCTTATATTATAAGTTGTGAATACAATTATTAATATATTATTAATATTATTATTAGATAAAATGATAGTATATTATAGTCTATATAGCAGTATAGCATATTTGAAGTAATAATACACACATACACACACATATATATATACACTTCTAGTAATATATACAGTATATTGTGTGTATGTTTATATAATTTTCAATTTTAGAAATTTTATACATCTTTATTAGATCTTATTATTAGATCAAATTAGTTATTAGATAAAATGATTTCGTTTATTCATAGTTATATATATTGTAAATTTTATAAATAAATAAACATATATATTTCGTTTATTCATAGTTATATATATTGTAAATTTTATAAATAAATAAACATATATAGGGTAAAATAGATATGCTGTTCAAAATAAAGATAAAAAGTATTTTTAGATAGAAGTCACACTTAAAAATCCAATAATAAATATAATAATAATAATAATAATAACTCATAATAATATTATTATTATCGTTAAAACATAATGATGTGTGTAAAATCAATTATATATATATATATATATATATATATATATTTATAAATCTATGTTTTGTAAACAAATATCGGGTGAAATAGTCAATTTAGACTACTTTAAATTTTTTTTATTGATCCCTTTCAGTATCGAGTGAAATGTAAGTATGTTTATAATCCACATTTCTCTTCTAAGGATACATGCAATGCTGCTTAAAAGCAAAAATAAGTAATTTTATGCAGCAGCACCGTGTTGGACAGCCGTCCTGTCAGCGGATGAAGTCTTAAGTCTTAAGTCCAGACTCGTTTGGGTTTAGGAGCGGAGCTGCAGCCGTCAGGAGCTCCTAAAACATGGCCTCATTTTTCAATCAACTGCATGCGTCCAGACCTCTCTCTGTACATCTCTCTCTCCCTGATAGACAGGATACGCCATAAACATTTCCATCTCACAAAGAACTGGCTCTGAGAATGATGTGAGGGGAAACACCGGAGGTAAATGTCCCTCTCTCTCGCTCTCTCTCTCTCTCTCTGTCTGTCTCTCTGAGCCTCAGAGGGATGCAATCTGTCAAATTAGAGCGTTCACTATATGAGCAGGGTGAGGAAAAAATCCGCAAACTGCTATCTGTCGAAACAATCAGAAATGTATCAGGCGTGACAGCATCAGCCTCCTTGGGCCACTCGAAAAACCAGCTATAAATGAATCAGCTCTCACACTTTGATTAAAGCTGCTAAATGTGTTCATATTACACATCCTTTAAACCAAATGAGATGTGATTGTTTGCTCTGGTGTGTGTAATTGCGCCTTTATAAGTCATTTATTTCATGTGTCACTTGCAGCAAATCTAGAGAAGGTTTACCCCACTACAGACAACCGGTTGCAGTTCAATATCTTCAATTAGGGTTCATATCGTGGACCCAAAACATATTTGGAGACTTAAGCCACACTTAATCTGATAAAAATATTATTATAATTAATTTCAGATATTTAATAATTGTAATATTTATATTATTGTTATGGTTCCCTATTATTATTGTTATTATTAAAAAAGTAACACAATAATTAATGATTAATACAATTATATAAAAATGTAGAAAACATGTAATTAATTAATATTAATATTATTTATATAAATACAATATAAAACATTAATATATTTTACACTATAAAATATAAAAATTGAAATAAAATGATAATAATAAACAATAATAAATACTATTGCATTAGAACACAAAATATCTAAATAAATGTTTTTCTTTGTTATTAAATAATAATAGCACAAACACTCTTTTTATGCAAAACATGTGGAAAAAAGAAGCCTGTTAAATTTTAAATAACAATAGATATGCTGATTAAAATGAAGATTAAAAGTATTTTAGAGAGTTAAGTCACCCTTAAAAATCAGATAATAAACATTATAATCATATTTATATTATTGTTAAAAATGTTTTATTATTATTATTATTAGCAATTAATAATAATGTATTTAATTACTTTTTTATAAATTACTATTTATAATAATGCGTGTATTAATAATAACTAGGGGTGCTCCGATCAGGATTTTTGAGGCCGATCACTGATCGCTAGATAGAAAGATGATAATAATAAACAATAATAACAATAAATATTGCATAACACCAAAAGCATGCATCATTCATTACACACTAGCATAAACACAATTTAAGCAAAACTTTTTTTCAAGCAAAACAATCTGAGTTTGTTAGATTTTAAATAAAACAATAGAAATGCTGTCTGGGGCATGAATCCAGATGTTATTCCGTAATTATTAGCTGCAATAAACATGGCAACATGTCAACTAAACTTAACTTTAAATTAACTTTATCTCAGCATGATTCTCTTCTAACAGTAGTCGTCATGATATCAAGATGATTGTTAAGGCTAATGTACACTATAGCGTGTAAAAGTCAGTAAAGCTGGTTCCGTGATTAGTAGTAAATCTCCATCACCTGCTTTCAGATGGAGCAGCATTTACTTCACTGACAAGGCAATATCACGTTCATTATCGCAGGCAATTCAGTCTGCGATAATGAACGCGATATTGCCTAATTGTCAGTGAACTACGGCTCTGTGTAGTAAATGCTGCTCCATCTGAAAGCAGGTGATGGAGATTTACTACTAATCACGGAACCGGCTTTACTGACGAGATGCGCATGACAATCACATGCGATTTATTGCACAGCCCTACTATAGCGTTCCTTGTGACAACGTGGAAAATGCAACCGACTTCATACATCCACTGAAAATCAGCAACACACTAATATGAAAATTTAGCTTAAAGAAAAAGAAAAGACCCTGAAGCATCTGACCACATTCAAACATGTATAAGTGTGACTTAAGTTTCCAAAATCCCTTCCCATCAGCAATGCTGTAATAACACTGAAGTGAACAGGTGAGGAGAAGAATGGCAGATAATTGCAAAATGCTGATGAGCAAAGCTTGTCGCATCAAACATAAAAAGACTTGAGGCTGTATATGTGCTTCAGCTAAATATTTAGTTAAGGGTATGAATACTTATGCAATGTACTTATTTCAGTTTTTTTTTTTTATTTTTTATAAATTTACGAAGTTGTGACAATTCTGTTTTTGCTTTGTCAGTATGGTGTATGGAGTGTAGATAGATGTGGAAAAAAGTAATTTAAAGAAGTTTATCATAAGGCAGCAACATAACAAAATGTAAAAAAAATGAAGGGGTATGAATACTTTCGCAAGGCACTGTAGATAAATAGATAGAGCGATAGATAGAATGATAGATAGATAGATAGATAGAGCGATAGATAGAACGATAGACAGACAGATAGAGCGATAGATAGAGCGATAGATAGAACGATAGAAAGAATGATAGATAGAACGATAGATAGAACGATAGATAGATAGATAGATAGAGATACACAGACCGATACACAGAACGATACACATAACGATACACAGATAGATAGATAGATAGATAGAGATACACAGAACGATACACAGATAGAACGATAGATAGATAGATAGAACGATAGATAGATAGAACGATACACAGAACGATACACAGATAGAACGATAGATAGATAGAATGATAGATAGATAGAACGATACACAGATAGATAGATAGATAGATAGATAGAGATACACAGAACGACACACAGATAGAACGATAGATAGATAGATAGAACGATAGATAGATAGAACGATACACAGAACGATACACAGATAGAACGATAGATAGATAGATAGAACGATAGATAGATAGAACGATACACAGAACGATACACAGATAGATAGACTGATAGATAGATAGATAGATAGATAGATAGATAGATAGAGATACACAGAACGATACACAGATAGAATGATAGATAGATAGATAGAACGATAGATAGATAGAACGATACACAGAACGATACACAGATAGATAGATAGATGATACACAGAACGATACACAGATAGATAGACAGACAGACAGACAGACAGACGTGATGTCTGGTGAGGGTGCAGCACTCACTCTTGAGGTTGGATGTGGGCTGGCTGAGGCTGATGCGGGGGGGCAGGGTGCTGTGGTAGGGTGGAGTGCTGCTGAACAGGATGTCGTTGGGCATGGCCTGGTCCAGCATGGAGCTCCGCGAGCTGGCATAGGATGACCCCTTCCTGTTACTGCACACGCTCTCGTCTGAGAGAGTCCGGTACAGGGAACGCCGCGGAGACGGGCTGCCCGCCGCCGCCACCTGACAAGAGACACACACACAGACGTCAATCACAGATAATGGATGTTAACACCTGAAAATTGGCATTTTAATTTATTTTACTGCTAATAAAACACATAGACGTACATGTGCAATCAAAGTCCCAGAATAGTCCCAGGGTTTTCCTATCTTTCCCAGCAGGACGCGGTTAGTAGGTTAGTTTTGGACTGAATGAATGGAAAATCCTCACAGTCTTGTGTCGTTAAACAGCAGGATGTTATAAATAAAGCCTGTTCTTTATCTGCACTGCTGAGGAATGACAAGAGCGTGTTGTTGTTCTTCCGCTTGTGACTAAAGCAGAGCCGTATTTGGTCAGCTGGATGAGAGGGATAAGAGCGGCTCTGTTCAATCACATGTTCAATAACCAGTATGTACTAGTGAGTCTTCAAGTCCACCTGAAGGCATGTGCTCATCCAAGTGTTTCTAAAGCTTAAACAGAAAAGCATGGCACTAGCAACGCCAAGGTTGTGGGTTTGATTCCCAAGTAATGCATGAACTGATAAAACGAATGCAATGTAAGATAAAAGCGTCTGCCAAATGCAGAAATGTAGAAGTCAAACATTGGTTGTGTTCTAAAACCTAGCAAGCATCCTTAATGTCTACTATCTATGCAGGCAGCATAATAGCTGAAATGGAGCATCATAAATTAATAATGTGAATGCTTTACATGGGCAACAAATCCATGCACAATACAAACAACAGTTTTCACACAAATCACTCAATTACGACTATCAATGGCCTTAGCATGTTACTAAACCAACGGCATGATATCCTAAAGGCATTAAAATACATAAAACACACAAAAAGCTGGCAAAACAGTATTTTTTCTTTAAATTCAATTATTTTGTAACATAAAATACACTACTATTCAAAAGTGTGCAGTTAATGTTTTTTTTTTTTTTTTAAGAAATACATGTTTATTCAGCAAAGATGCGTTAAATTGATCAAAAGTGACAGGAAAGACATTTATAATGATACAAAATATTTCTATTTCAAATAAATGCTGTTCTTTTGAACTTTCTATTCATCAAAATCAGCATATTAGAATGATTTCTGAAGGTAATGATGTTGAAAATTCAGCTTTGACTCACATGAATAAATTACATTTTAAAATATATTACAATAGAAAACAGCTATTTTAAATAGTAATAATATTTCAAAATATTACTGTTTTTACCGTATGTTTTAACAAATAAACACACCCTTGGTGAGCATAAGAGACTTCTTTTAAAACATTTAAAAATCTTAATTACACACTGCTTTAAGATGGCACCTAGATAGGGAGCTCAGTAGGTTTTGGAACAAACTTATAGTCTTATATATCAAAAATATCTCTCAAATGGCACGAGGACAAAGTTAAACACATACCCATGAGCTAAATCTTGCCAAAACTATTTAGATACATTGTATATGTTCTCCATTCAAAGCGTGAGCCAGAGGAAGTCGGTTCATTTCCAGGCTGAGCTGCCTGATCCTGTTCATTTTATTTATAGCACACAATACGTCTTCCACTATTTGAAACTTGATCCAAAACGTCAGTTTGCTGAATTGCTATCACTGCAGGGAAAGCAGACGTCATGGCACATGGGATTCAGCAGAGCTAAAAGCCTCCGGGCTCAAAGCGGCCCTCTGTTTTCACTTCCGTTAGACCAGGATCCCACACAAATCCCATCACGCAACCATGAACCAGTCTCAAGAAGTTCTCTCTCTCTCTGGCCTCCTGCACACATGCAACTTCATAAGACTAGATCCGGTCTGGTACTCTCGCCTCAAACGGGATTTGAGAAGCAAAAAAAAAAGAAATGAGAGCAGGCTTTATATGGCTTGTGTGTATTGTCACTGCAAAGGCAGTCTGAGATATTACAGAACTCCCTGTTTTTACTCATCTGGAAAAGAGGGATTTGGAAAAAATGGGAAAAATTAAAAATTTGTAATGCTTTTGATATTCTGATAAAGTCTCGGACATCCCTGTCTCTGGTTTCTTGGGTTGCTCATTTAATGTGTTTTTGTTATTGTTTTAGATTTAAAATAGTGCTGCAATGTGAAAAATGCATTTTATATTCCTGTCAATTGATCATTATCATAATTGTATACATCATAGTTAGAAATACTTATGAATAAAATATTATAAATATTAATATAAACATTATACATTATTAATATCAATTAACAATATAATTAATTATATCCTAAAAATGAACAATTACATAAAAAAAAATAAATAAAAAAAACTTACTTAAAAAAAAAAAAGATTAAATATTTTATTTAGGTTGTGTGACCAGTAACCATCCAAGTATTCTTTTTATATTATATTTTTTAGTTACTATTATAACTATTTTATAATAGTATTTTAGTAACTATTTTAGTTACTATTATATTTTTTATTTTTATATTTCCAGTTTTCATTTTCATTTTTAGTAATTTTGTTAAATACTTTTGTCATTTTTATTTATTTTTTATTGAAATAATATTTTGGATTTATTTACTTTATTATTATTAGAATGTTTCTGTTTTAGATTATTTCCAGTTATACCTGTTGGTAATTTTTAGTGCTTCAAACTAAACTTATTTCAGTTAGTTGCCAAGTCAACATTTCAATGTTGTTTATTTGAAGTTTTTCATCTAATATTTATATTTTATTTTAGCTTTATTTCAATGAACAAAATGTTTTTTTAATAGTCTTAGTTAATGATAATAACCCTGCCGTGAACATTTAAAATGACATTTTATATACATTTAATGCAGCTTTGGTGAGCAGAAGAGACTTCTTTCGAAAACATTAAAAATCTTAATCATTCTAAACTTTTGACCAATAATTAGCGAGACACTCTTTAACTAGATACAACACTTCAGAGATGCACAATCAACAAGAACAACAGAATAAAGATCTTAAAAAGCGAGTGTCCTTTCTACACCTGTTTTATCATCTGAATCACCTCTCCTCAATGAGTGAGGCTCATCATCTGGTGTTTAAAAAATTCAACATTTTCAACTAAACAATAATTAGAAATGTTGACTTGGCAACTAACTGAAATAAATGTAGCTTGAAGCACTAAAATAATAAAACTGGAAATAAATAAAAAATACAACTGAACTAAAAATAAATGAAACATAAATAGCAATGCTAAAACAAAAACTAATAAAATTGGCAAAAGCACATAACATGACCACTAAAAATTTAAATATAAAAATTAAAGCTAATTTAAAATATTAATATTTTGAATTTAAGAAAACATAATATTTCTAAATATTTAGAACAACAAAAATATAACAGTGTATAAAAATACTAAAATATCGGTTAATGATCACACAGCATGCAGTTAAACAAAATATTTCATCTTTTTTATTAAGCATTTTATTTGGATTGTTTTTATTTTCAAATTAATTATTGTAATTGTACATTTTTAGGATTTGATTATTATTAATTCAAAATAACAAATTAATAATATTAATGTATTTATATTAATAATATTCAGTATATTTATATTAATATTTATGATTATTAATAAACATTATGTATGCAGTTATGACAACTATCAATTTAGAGGCTAAACAGAATATGTGAAAACCCAGCTAAAGTCATTTTTTTGTGATTTACTGTTTTCTACATAAAATCATCCTTTATAAAGATGTAGAACATTCTGTGAAAATATAACCTTTATATCTTTAATATTGACTGAGTAAGGCCATGACAAAGATTGAAATCATGGTGAACTTAATGGTTGAAATCAAAATTTGATGCTTGTTATCTCATAATTAGATTCTGAGACTTTAGCCTGGATTTCACAGACAGGGTCACATGTTTGCATTTTTAAAAATGCATTTATCACATTGCATGACAAATAATAATAAAAAGCATTAAATGGGGGACCCAAGAAACCAGAGACCAGAATATCAGAGACTTTCAGTTGGCTCTGTTGATTTGAACCAGTACAAAACCCCCCTAGCAACTGCACAGCAACACCCTAGCAACGATGCAACGGGCGGTGGGAGAGACCCCGGAACTCCAAATGCAATTAAGACAGTCTCCAGGAGCAGAGGGGACTTCAGAGAAACAGACGCTCCTCCAACAACTTCCTCCCGTTAATCCACAACATGAAGGGAAAGCAGACGCAGCGAGAGCTCAGCAATCAGATCAGCCAAACAGAATCTGTCCGGACCCAGACGCGTGTTATCGTGTCTCCGGCTGATAACACATGTTTGCTCAGCCCTCATTCACTTCACACACTGAGGTTATCAGCACTACAGAGTGTGTGTGTGTGTGTGTGTGTGTGTGTGTGTGCGAGACGCGGCTCTGACTGAGACCACATTCACAAACAGTACTAATCATAGCTAATGGAAAAGCATTATTTGCAGCAGGAAGTGCATGTAAACTTTATACCACGGTACAGAATAATCACAATATTTATATACTACAGTATTTAAGATGGTACTCCAAGACAACCATGGTACTTTGATGGTACATGTCCAAAAATAACTATAAAAATCCATTATTACTATAATACGTCAATATGCCAATATGGTATTACCATTGGAAATATTTAAAAAACAGTAAAATTAAAGTATTACTTTAAAACCATGGTATTAAACAAACAAAAAAAATTGCTATGGTACTGATACTGTCAAAAAATATATTAACAGTACACTACGATGCTGTGCATTAAAAACATGGTATTATAGTAAATGTAAAAAAAAAAAAACATATACCACAGTGAACCACAGTCTTTATGTTGAAACAAAATCAATGCATTACTATGGTATGACAAAAAAAGCATGGTATTACCATAGCAAATGTCCAAAAACATAGAATTGTCAAGGTACATATCTAGAACACTATGGCATTATACTTGCCTAAAAAACATAGTTTTATCATCGAACATCTTCAAAAACACGGTATTACCATGATACACTCTGAAAAAAAAAAAATGTAAAAAAACATTACCATGGTTCATGTCTAAAAAAACATGGTATTACCAAGGTATCATGTCCAAAAAACATGGTATTACTATGGTAAACGTAAAAAAAATGTCAGTACAAAGTATTACTTTAGAACCATGGTATTACAATAAAAAAACTCTTACTTTGGTAGTATGTCGAAAAAACATACCAATGTTATACTATGATGCTGTACATAAAAAAAAACATGGTATTACTATGGTAAATAGTTCAAAGGTAATACTTTTTATAAAGTTTTTTTAAACATGGTATTAAAGTAAAAAAAAAAAAAAATCAAAGAATTACTACGGTTAGACAAACATGGTATTACCATGCTAAATGTCCATAAACAGTATTGTCAAAGTACATATCTAAAATACTATGGTATTGCCATGGTACTTGCCTTAAAAAACAGTTTTACCATTGTACATCGCCAGAAAACATGGTATTATCATAGTCCATTTCCAAAAAACAAAACAATACATGGTATTACCATGGAAAATGTCCAAAAACATAGTATAATCAAGGTACATATATAAAACACTATGGTATTACCATGGTAACTGTCTTAAAAACTGTTTTACCATCGTATATCTCCAAAAAACATGGTACTGCTATGGTCCATTTTCAAAAAACAAAACAAAACATTATATTGCTATATAAAATGTCCATGGTAATTGGAAAAATATACTATCAAAGTGCATAACACTATGGTATTATCATGGTAATTGTTTAAAAAACATGGTATTACCATGGTGTCACGTCAAAAGCACATTTTATTATTATGTCTAAAAATATGATGCGTCAAAAAATATGGTATTACTATGGTACTCATAGTACTATTAAGATACACGTCTATACATATATCTACTATATATCTATCTATTTTTACCATAGAACTAGTCTAAAAAATACCACCATACATCTATAAAAACATGGTATTACCATGGTCCATTTTCAAAAAACAACCAAAAAATACAAAAACAAGGTATTACCATGGTACACAGTGAAAATAAAAAACAAATATTACCACATCTAAAAATACATATTATGGTAAGTGAAAAAAAATATTACTATTGTAAATGTCTAGAAAACATGATATTAACATAGTATCATGTCTAAAAATCATGGTATTTTCAAAACACAAAACAAAACATGGCATTACCATGGAAAATGCCCAAGACCATGGTACTATCAATGTAAATATCTGAAACGCTATGGTATTACCACGATACTAAAAAAAAAAGTTTTACCATCGTATATTTAAAAAAAACATGGTATTATTACCACGGTCCGTTTTCAAAAAAACAAAACATGGTATTACCATGGTACATGCCAAAAACCCCCAGCATATTACCAAGTCTAAAAAATATATCATTATGGTAAGTAAGAACCATAATTACCTTGCTAAATGTCATAGTATTAGCATGGTATCATGTCCAAAGAAATGGTATTACCATATTACCATGTCTCGAAGCACTTACCAATAAAGCACAAACATACTTCCATGGTATGCTGGACATCTACTATGGTACTACCATGGTATTCTTGGAGTAGCATGTAAAGAGATGACCATAGTATCTGAATCTAGTGAAGATGATCTCAGTATGTACTGTAGTGTGCAATATAAAGCTATTCTGCATGAGCATGCACGTACCTTCCTGTGGCCGCTCTCTCCAGGAGGGTCTTCAGGCAGCATCATCTTCATGTATTCTTCTTTAGACATGTTGGGCTGCTGACCTCCGTCCTTCAGTTTGTCCCGTCCTCTGTCCTGCAGCCGACAGGACGTCTCTGCGGCGTACAGCTGCCTGCGGGACACAGAGCCAGACACGGATTATAAACACAGGCCGGAGATGCTCAGAGAGTTCAGGAGCGAGGGAAGAGCAGGGTCACTCATGCTGGTGGTCAAACACTGAGGATGGAGGGGCATGTGTGAAGCAGGACAGAAGAGCTGTAGATGCTGCAGGTCAGTGTAAAGTCATGATAATCACAGTATCACACCGAACACTAAACTACGAGCTAATGCTAATGTTTCTCACACATCCTTTCATCGGGTGAAGACGAGGAAGGGGAGAGATGGTGACGAGGCGATGTGACCTTGATGCTGCTGTGTGTGTGTGTGTGTGTGTGTGTGTGTGTGTCTCTCTCACTGGCAGCGTGCTATATAGCTGTCAGACAGCATGCACACACAAATACACACACAGGCTAAAACTAAACCTGAATTACAAAAGAAATCACATTTTAAATACATTTATTAAATACATTCAAATGACATTGATCTAGCAATCCCCAGCAATTTGCAAAAAAGTTAAATCATGCCTTGTCCTGGAGCATGTGGTGAATTACTGTAAGTAGCAAAAAAAAAAAACTAATACAAAATTTAAATAAAATTACAATTACAAATAAAAAGCAAATACAAATAAATCACACAGATAAATATAGAACAGTGTTGTTATACCAAAGAACAAGAACAGCACTATATTAAAGGGGTCATATGATGCTTTTTTAAAGATCATTATTTTGTGTATTTGGTGTAACAGAATATGTTGACATGCTTTAATGTTCAAAAAACACATTATTTTTCAAATACTGTATATTATTGTAGGTCCTCTATGCCCCGCCTCTCTCAAACGCTTCGTTTTCTACAAAGTCCCTCCTTCCGACAAGCGCAGTCTGCTCTGATTGGCCAGCTGACCCAGTGCATTGTGATTGGCCGAAAACCGCAAGCACTCGTCGGAAATGTAACGCCCCTTACCATAATCGCAGCTTCATCTTTCAAAATAAATGTAAAGTCAGAGCGAAAGGGGAACAGAGTCGTGTGACAGACACAGTGATGAAGCTGGTATGTGTTTGCAGTACACAAGCCACGGTTAAGACAGCTGACTCCACTGTGATCTCTCTCTCTCGATCTCTCTCTCTCACACACGCGCACGCACGCACACACGATGTGCAAAACTCCGCATTTGAACAGTCAATAGCAAATACTTAAACTAATAAAAAAACAGTAGCTGATTCTTCAGAAGCGCCACATTGTCATAGCAAAGTCAGAATTACCTCCTCT
>NW_015537961.1:570779-571037 GCF_001515605.1 Sinocyclocheilus anshuiensis
TATTTATTTATTTATGTTTTATATATATAAATTTTATTATTATTATTATTTATTTATTGAAATTATCTTGTATTATATCAGATTAAATTATCTGATTTACTAAAGTCACTCAAGGTTATTAGTAAAACTGGAACAAAAACTGAAATGTACTAGTATTAGGGATGTTCATTTCGGTTATTTTTCTTGACCGACAACCGACGCTCGTTAACCGATTATTAACCGTTAACCGACAAGATTATTTTAAATTAGAATTGAATT
>NW_015537961.1:571936-572432 GCF_001515605.1 Sinocyclocheilus anshuiensis
TGAGACTTTAGTCTTTGCAACTTCAGGGATCTTATCTATTCACGAACAGCTTGTAACACTCCAAAGAAAAAGGAAACTTGAAATCGCATCATATGACCCCTTTAAGACATAAAACTAAACAAAAAGTTGAACTAATTTTTTTCAATAGTAAATTAAATAATTAAAACAAACTCAGTAAATAATGATAATAAAATTAATATATTAAAATTTTGTATGTATATTTATGTGTGTGTGTATGAGAGTTTTTTTTATATATATATATGTATATACACACACACACACACACACACACAGTATATATAATTAAAATGAAATTAAATATGCAAACAATAATGAAACAAGTAATGTATTAAACTAGCCTTTTTTAAAATAAATAAATGAAATAATTAAAACATAAATTCAATAAATAAATAATAATAATACAATTAATATATATGCAAAAAATAACAACAATGCAAATAACATATATAATAATATAAGTAAGGGATAATGCACA
>NW_015537961.1:572570-576882 GCF_001515605.1 Sinocyclocheilus anshuiensis
TGCGCAAAAAGCAGTAAACAACAGAACATGAGGATTCACATGCATCACATCACACACCTGCAGTGCTTATGCGAGCGGAGAAAAACATAATAAAGCTAGGCTATATATATAACCAATAAATAGGCCTATACGAGAAATATATTTTTACTTAAATAATAAATTAAGAAAACGAAAGAAAAACTGTGCAACAAGTAGCCTAGTATGCAGAGTTTCGGTTCATTTTTGTGCTGCGCAAAAGGAAACCAGACGGCCGAAAACGGCATCCTATTTTTCTTTAGGCTTATTTTACAAAAGCACAAAGAGTTGTATTTATTGTGAATGTACACAAATAAAGGCAAACCTTTTACAATTCTGATTATCTTTATGACTAAAAGGAGTAGTTGCTTCCACTGTTAGAAGGAAAAAATTCAAGTGATTGCGCCGGATGCGCACACAAAGTTAAGCTTTGCTAGCTTGACAATGCAGCCTGTTCATTATCATAATAAAATACAGTCAGTCAAACATATGGAAAAAAACACACTGCTCAGTTTAAGTATGTAGTAAAATCTGTGCCGTTAAGTGTTGTCACCGTACTGCCGTGATGTTATGCAAAACATTTTGTTTTACGTGGACATTGGAACGTGAGTGAAGTACATAATAAATAATAATTTGGCATTCAAATACATCTCGAATACGGAAGCATTTGATTTTGTGTCAAATGAGAGACCCAACATTGGTTTCAGATTCGTTTTAGCCTAAATGAATTCGTTTTGGCTTGTCGTTTATATAGCTATAGCTTCTCTTATATTTTTAATTCTTGTTATTTTCTAAATACTGTTAATTGAAAGGATTTGTTGTGGAGTGAGGGGAACTAAAATAGCCTAGCTATGTTTAGAGTGTTTATTATAATGTTTGTAAAAATTTCGCGTCTATTTCTGAATGAAATAATAAAATGTGACATACGCAACTTGTTTTTTTTTCTCTAAAATTTTTTTTTTTTACAAGCGTAGCGTATTTTAACCATGCAGCAAAACTTTTTCTATATTTTGATAAATTACTGAAAAAAAAAAAAAAAATTCTTTTTAAACTGTTTAACTGATTGTGTTAATCGGTCAAAATTCTTACAGTCGGTTAACGGTTAACATGAACATCCCTAACTAGTATATATTACGGTTAAACCTGCTGTATTCAACAGCCTATTACAGACCCAGAATCAGGCTCAGCCTTGGGCTGACAGGTGTCCACAGGGAAAACAATGACAGACATTTCCATGCACAGCTTCAGTTCTTCTGGAATATCCTTAATAATGCTAGACGAAACGTAAAATATACAAGCGGCAGCAGAGTTAAAAATACTCAGTGAGTGTGTAAAAACTGGAGATGAGTTAATTAATATTGTGAAAAGGTCACATTAAGATGTGTGCCGTCTTTTACGTATTTCGTCTTGGATAAAAATAACAACTCAGCAATGCAGCGAAAATCCAAACAAGTGCAATAGTGAAGAGGACGTATTAAAACTAACTCAAAGCCCGCAGGCGCTGGACAATGTCATCACAGCTGTCTGGCACTAGCGCCGCAGTTTTAACACACTTGGTGACCCATTGGCCTTTACTGGTGTATGTGTCTATGAGCAACTGTTGATACGAGCACTACAGGCTATGTCTGAGTCTGACAGAAAGTGTCGAGGTGAGCGAGGAGAGGAGGGTCGCTGCAGCACAGCAGGGAGAATTTCAACTAGACATTTACACTCAGTGAGGAGAACAGAAAGGTCAGGGGTCGAAGGGAAAGTTCACTAACGTCGTGAGCACAAACATACACAGTGGGGGTGTGTGTATGTACCTGGACCGCTCGTCTAGAGCCTTCAGAAGGAAAGACAACAAGCTCTCGGCTCCACTGAGCAAAAGAAGCCGAGGAAAGTAGAAGAAACAGAGAAGTAAGCAAGCAGCTGCTTTCACACGGCGAGCGGTTTATAGTGTCAAGTTGCACTGCAAACAGGAAAAAAGCTTCATTAGCAGGCACAATAAATGTGTGTGATATTGGATGATTTGTCTAGAGGCTGGGTTATGTAATGTGAAATAAAGGCTGAAATGGAATAAACAAGGAAAGGAGGTGCTAACTGCATTACACAGCTTCTTTCATAACAGCTGGGGAAAAGCAGCTCAGCCGCACCATCAATCTAAGAAGAGTTTAACTGGAAACCTTTACTGAACAAAAGACATCAGTGGAGAGTTTGATTTAGAGCACAATTACACACTTGCTATCTGAATGTGGACATAACATACATGCCTACTGTTGCCAAATAAGTCTAATTATAATAATTACAGACTAACCCATACTGGGTTTGTTGCATTTTAGATCAAAAGCATTTACTGAACTGAGGTAACAAACAAAATGTGTAATTTGAATTTGACTGTAAGGAAGTATAATTAAAATAAATTGACATTGCAATTTGTAACTAAATTGAAATTTGATTAAATTAATACAGAAGAATACAGAACAACAGAAAGATAAATCGATAGAACAATGGATAGATAGACAGAACAGTAGACAGATAGAATGATAGATAGAAGGATAGATAGATAGAACAATAGACAGAACGATAGACAGAACGATAGACAGAACGATAGACAGAACGATAGATAGATAGATAGGAAAGACAGAACGATAGAACGATAGATAGAACGATAGAACTATAGATAGAATGATAGAACTATAGATAGAATGATAGAACTATAGATAGAATGATAGAACGATAGATAGATCGATAGAACGATAGATAGATCGATAGATAGATAGGAAAGACAGAACGATAGAACGATAGATAGAACGATATAACTATAGATAGAACGATATAACTATAGATAGAACGATAGATCGATAGATAGATAGATAGATAGATAGATAGATAGGAAAGACAGAACGATAGAACGATAGGATAGAACGATAGATAGATAAAATGATAGATAGATAGATAGATAGATAGATTTGAGGTAAATTGGGCCCCTTTTTGACTATCATCTCAATGCCGAAAGTGGCCAAATTTACCTAAATTCATCAAACATAAATCAATACGTCTTTTTCCCACTAAAGCCATTATCTAAAAAATAAAAAGACCTAAAAATATCTCTTAAAAGGACAGCAGAGGTGGCTCAATCGCTTCCCATCCAGGATCCGTTTGGAGTCCAGTGGGCAACACCGATCTTCTGTGTGGACCGGTACAGTTTACAGGGATCGAACATCAGCGTACAGATCAATAATGAGAAGAGACACATGCCAAGTATATTACGTCTGCACGTTTACAGAGCTGATTTAGGACAGAACTCACTTCAATCAAGCCCTGTTAATCTACTGACGGTTCTCAGATCGATAGAGGAAAGATTCACTTTGATCTGTAACCTATTGCAGATGGTTTTCCGTCCTTGAAAACTGGAATTGCTTGATGATTGTGCCAGCGGAGAAATTAATTGGATAAAAAGAAGTGAGAGACCTTCGCCACTGGCTAAATTCAGCCTCAGAATAGATTGGTCTCTCCTGGCCTTTTAAACCAGACACTTAATGAGTCACGCTGGCACAAGCTTGGAGGGCAAGATTAAATTTAATCAAATCTAAGGCCCAACCTAATTGTTAGCATTAGGAAATTACAATACAACTCTTTTTAGACATAGTTTTATTTGAATGCTTTACACGCTCTAGAGATTTCAAAGTCTCAGAGTATGTGGAAATGGCCAATGGTAAATTAAATTAAACAACAAATAACTCTTACTGTATTTGAAGTGTCTTAATGTTGCTTTTAGTGGCCTAAACAATTAACTCCCAAATAAACCAATCATACCAGCAGATGAATCCCATTCCACACACTCACCCAAACTCATATAGCTGCTTTAACCACTTTGAGTATAAGACTGCTATAAATCTGATTTAGGAAGGGATCCGTCAACTTATCTGCACATAGACAAAAATTAATCCGGTATAAATCAAATGAAACAATAAGGCACTAAAAATGGACTTTGCACTTAAAAAAAAAAAAGAGCTGATTGCCATGCATTATTCTCCACATATAGCGCGATCTGAACCCTAAACACGTTTTGTCAAAAAAGCTGGTTCTTTCCACTTTCAAGGCATCGCAAGTTCATGTTTTACTGAAGAAGCCGACAAGCGCTCTTGTTGTGACAAGGCTACTTTCACTTTGAAAAGACGTGCTAGCTGAGAGGAGTTTCATCAAAGCTGACTAAACGTGATCGAGGATGGATAATTTTGACGAACTTGATGAACCTGTGATATCTTCTTCAGGGCGAAAAAGGAAAATAAAAGCTGAAACGTTTTCACGGAACCTT
>NW_015537961.1:577377-581115 GCF_001515605.1 Sinocyclocheilus anshuiensis
AGATGTAGGCAGGCTTGGCTGTAAATACCCACAATCCTTGACACTTAAGCTGCCTGATATTAAACAACAGTAACAACATCATGCGTTGAGCACAGGAGTTGAAATAAACGTGAAAGCCTTATCTGATATCATTAGATGATGAGAAAGACAGTTCAGTAAAGATGAAGATGATAAACTTGAACAGAGCAGTTCCAATCTCAAAGCAAATCCAACATGCAGGTAATCCAACAAGAAAGGTTACATCTTTATAATCCTTGTGCATGAGATCCAAGAGATCCACAAGTTGAAGTAATGAAATAGTTAACGAATGGAAATCCTCTTTTTGATCTCCAAGCAATGAATGACAACAATATGATTGCTAGTGGCAATAGAGTCCTTTGAGTCCTTTCGATTGAGCTTAAAACCAAAGTTTCCCAATCAGGACTTAGAGAGGTTTGTGGTAACACAGCCGGTAGGCCATGCTGCCTCTCCCAACAAATCTGACTTTCTCTACCACCCACCTGGGTAAATACAAGTCACTAGAGCACCCTAGCACTCCTGGTGGTGTGTAGTAGTATTACTCTCAGAAAAAAAAAAACATGGTAACAGGCCTGAGCCTGTTATTGGGGGCTCGTCCGGGATCAGTTTGTCATCAGACCTCCTACGCCGGCTTTGTGTGTGTGCATTAGTGCTGGGCCCTGGCTTCTGGCTACTGTGGGGGACTGCCTGGGCACTGGAAGTTTCTGGAGAGGACGTGTGCTTGAAGCTGTGGGGTAAGGAGCTGCTGGAGTGGTGGGAGCCACTGGCCAGTGCACATGGGATAGAGGAATGTGAGACCCAACCATCAAAGCAACATGAATTCCTGTACTGCTTAATTTAAGCACCAGTGGTTAGACAAAGAAGGGAAATAACTTTACAAATGGTGCCCAGTGGCATATTTATGGCGTTTTTACACCTGGCTCATATGGTGCTTTAGTTTTTGGAATCTGGTGCTTTTTTCCTTAGTTTAGTTTGTTTATGCTAGAGGTGTCCAAACCAGGGGCTGGATTCACGAAAATCTTCTTAAGATAAATTCCAAGATGTTCGTAAGAATGTTCTTAAGTGCAATTCTTGAAAAATTCTCAAATATGTTCTTAAGAAGTCTTTCTGAATACATGGCTAAAGATGCACTGATAAACTTACTTCAAGGATTGTATTTTTGCGCTTCCTGCAGATTACTGTAATAATCATAATAAACGTGCACACTATTTCCGTCGCGACCAGCTTAACTGGCGCTCGGCTTCGCATTTTTAATGCACTGTTTTTGAACAGTTGCTTTTAAAGAGCCTGTCTCAAGCTGCAGCGATCTGTTTCATTCATTTTTGTGCTGTGATTTTGTGCTCTCTTCCAAGTGAACAGTTTCTGATGTCCGCGCTGCTACAGAAAACGTGTCCTGTGTATGGGCACATTCATATACGCTGAATATTGCCAAAGATTATGTCGTATTCAGAGGCGGACAGTAACTAAGTACATTTACTTGAATATTGTACTTAAGTACACTTTTTGAGTATCTGTACTTTACTTGAGTATTATTTTTTCTGGGAACTTATGACTTTAACTTCACTACATTTGAAAGATTAAGTAAAAATCTGTCTTTACAACTTTTACTTGTAATGGAGTAATATTTGACCAGCAGTATCTGTACTTTCACTCAAGTAATGGAGTTGAGTACTTTGCCCGCCTCTGGTCGTATTTATAGGCTAAAATTAAAAACGAGCTCCCTATCGGACACATTTTTGAAAAGTTGTTACTGAATTTTGAATTCAGCAAAAAGTCGCGCTACACATAATCATGACCAGTCATTGTTTACATTATCAGTCATCGCTGTCACTTCAGAAAACTTGTGCACATCCCTATTAATAGTCCTATTGTGTAGCCTATTATATGTAGCTATTGTTGTTGTAATGTTCAAATATAACAATTAATTTGAAATAACCCAATAAATTCATTAAATCATTATTATGGATTTAAGACAAGTCTGGGGCTATCCTAACTTTAAGTTATTTACAATGATTTTTAAGAAGATTCTTTTCAAGAATTTAATTCTTTTTAAGTTTTGTCTTGAGAACAATCTTTGGGAATACAAAATATTCTTAACTTGTTTCTTAGGTTAAAAAAATAAGAAGAAAATGGCAGTTAAGACATTTTTTTTTAAGAATGTCTCGTGAATCCGGCCCCAGTTCTTGGAGGACCACTGACCTGCAAAGTTAAGCTCCAACCCTAATTAAATACACCTGAACCAGCTAATCAAGGAAAAATTCAGACTCACAAGAAACTTCCAGGCAAATGCGTTGGATCTGGTTGGAGCTAACCTCGGCAGGACATTGGCCCTCCAGGAACAGATTTGTACACGCTTGCTTTATATTAAAAGTGTAACTGACCCGTCGCAAAGACCAGCCCACTTTATTTACTGTTGTTACTTCCGACAAGCCATGGCGCTCTCACGCCACACATCATGTCCTCACGTAGTGAAAAATACATCGTGGAGCAAAGAGGACACTGACAATGTGCCGTCAGACAAGACAGAGCACGTAGCGTTTTGTATGATACAAAGTCTCAGCTTTCAAATTTTGTCTTTTTAAAAAAAATTCGAACAATAAATACCGTTTTGTGGCTCTTAAATATGTGGTGACAGATCGCTGTAGCGCCTCAGTTCAAGAGGCACATGAACCGATCGTCTCTTCCTCTTTTCTATAGCACAAAATAAACATGACTGAACATTAGAAGGTATCTTGTTTCAACAGCGGAAAGATGACAATACACACCATTTTTCAAGTACAAGTCCACCGATGTTAATCTACTCTCCTGTCTGGTTTGTTTGTCAGAAAAAAGGCAGATTCTGCGTTATGACTGGTCAGATCGCATGTCATCTCTTCCGGGCGAAGGGTCAATTGCTCTTCTCAGTTGAATCAGGTACATTGCAAGAATGCTGTCCCAACAAAGCCTTGATTTCCGCTCTAATTGATCATTTATTTATATATATATAAAAGGCTTAAATATATATTCATATATTTAAGGCAGTGATTCCCAACCACGCTCCTGGGGCCCATTTCAATAAGGAGGTTCAACCAACTCGGAGTTAAAACTCGAACTTTTAGTTGACTTACTCTGAGATGGGAAACTCTGAGTTTTCGGGTTCAGAACAGCTGAATTGAGTTAGTTCAATCGACTCTGAGTAGGTTGACTCTGAGTTTAGCACGTGCACCACGACTATGAAAAGCCATGATCAATGGAGCTTCGATATTACGATTCACCATGGCAACAGTACCCGACAAAAAGACGTCTGCATACTTCACAGTCAATACAAGTTTAATTCTTATCACTGTTATAATATCACAGGTGAAAACTGGCAGAACAGTAGGTTATTGAACTAATAGGCTATTCATTTTCATGGTATCCCACGGGCAAAAAAAATATAAAATAATAATAATAATAATAATAATTTAAGTGCATTTTTCTTATTTTACAAATGATCTGCCAATAGGGTAAGAAAAATACGGCAGCGGCTATTTACACTAAGTGGAATTAGCATACTTTCTTAGCGATAGATCCTATTTACAGTAGGCTAAGTGCAAATAGCCCATTGGCCTCTGACCATCATGGCCTCCTAATCATCCCCATACACTGATTGGCTTCATCACTCTTTCTCCTCTCCACCAATAAACTGGTGTGTGGTGGGCGTTCTGGCGCACTATGGCTGCCGTCGCATCATCCAGGTGA
>NW_015537961.1:581125-611427 GCF_001515605.1 Sinocyclocheilus anshuiensis
AATAATAACAGAGTGTAAATGATTATATTTATTAAAATTATAAATATTTTTATCATTATTAAACACTCGCTGGGCACTTTACTTCCACTTTTAGAACATTTTCTTCATTTTTATTGAAAATAAATTCTAATATGATATGTGATTGGAAAAGTGAGAAGCGCGAGCTCGGCAAAAGCCGGACTCGAACCCGATCAATCACGTCACAAGCTAGTTTTCCGCTCCCAACGCTTTACTGCCTACACCACTGAAGTCGTTAATCATGCGCGTCGTATTTAACCTTGTGTCACATTGGAGAGCGGAGCTACTGTAAATTTGCACTTAGTAATAGACACTCCGAATAATCTTGTTTTCCATTTGCATTAAGATTATTTTTATTACCACACTGGCAGATAATTTTACTTAAGTAAAATGCACTTAATTTAGATCCCCCCAGGAAATAAGACTAAATATCTTATATATAATTTTCTTATATAGAAAATTCATCTTGATTTAAGAATCTTTAGATATTTGTACTTGAAATAAGAAAAAAAATACTTAGTAAGAAAAGCATTTTTGCAGCGTGCATGAATGAATTAAGTATTTAAACATCGCTTACGCTTTAAAAAGGGGGAGGAGACTGAAAGAAACTCTGGGTTTACCGAAGAAAGCCTGCTCCTGACCAGGTTAGGTTCACAGAGTAAGTTACCATGGTAACTGACTCTGAGTATAAGTTACCTCTCTTTCAGAAACGGACTTGACTTACCCTGCTTTCTCGGGTTTGACAAACCTCCCATTCTGAAACTGAAAACCCAGAGTTTTCCTCATTTAAGGGTTAACATGCTCAGAGTTTTCACTTAACCTCCTTTCTGAAACGGGCCCCTGGAGTACCAACACTGCACACTGTGCATATCTCCTTTGACCAACACACCCATTTCAGGTCTTGGGAGTCTCTACTAATGAGCTGATGAGTTGAATCAGGTGTGTTTGATTAAGGAGACATGCAAAACGTGCAGTGATGAGGGTACTCCAGTAACGAGGTTGGGAACCACTGACTGATGTAGAGGATAATCCATGGCTAGGTGTGCGTTACATAATTTTAATGCACAACAAGTAGGCAAAAAACCACCCAATGCACAGCAAGTGAATATCAAGGTGTGTACTCTGCAAAGAGAGGGCAGTTTTACTCACATGTGATTTGTAACACATTTGGGTATGCTTTAAAATGTTGCCTTGTGAAAGTGAATGGACCCAAGAAGAGAATGCAATATTGTAACAATTTAAGTCCCTGTTTTGGAACAAAGCAAATGATGTACAGGTCTGAAAACACCTTTAAAGTGATTAGATCAATAGCGATACAATGCAGCCGGTCTCTAGGAATGACCCCTTGGCCTTCCGTTTAGGAGACAGCGGGTGAATTCTGCATTGACAGCGCTCTGTTCGGGCAACTTTTGAAATACATTCACAAGACAAACATGCACACAAAAACACACATCAGAACTGACAACACGCCTATGAGCAGGACCCTGACCTTTCTACAACAGCATGACAGCTGCCATTCTCTCCGGTCCATCTCTAAGAGACTTCTTACCATTTTTCTGCCTTTTATATAATAGTCTATGCTCACAAGGGTTTAGTCAACATAAGAAGCTCTAATAATACTCCTTAAAGTTATGTACTTTTGAACCCTCACTTATCCATGCATTTGAAGACAGTTGGTTCTGAAGAACATGAGAACACTCTTAACATAATAGAAGGTAATTTGACAATTTTGCTAATGGTTTTCCTGAATTGCTCTGCAGTGCAAAACAAAGCACTGTTTCACGGTATGGATGGAAAATAACCCTATATGTCTACATTTAAGTGCTATACACAAAGCCATCTATTTTTCCCTTTAAAAACATTTTCTATTATCCCATGTTATCTCAGTTGCACAACTTTTATGATCACTCAGTACAATGCAAATAATGTCTTCAATGCAAATCAAGACAATATAACTTTCTTTTCCATGACGCAAAAAAGAGATTGCAATTGGAAACAAGCTTAATTGGCCTGGAATCACTGGAAATAATTTTTCAGCTGCACCAACCGAGTGCTTCAAATACACACTACCATTCAAACATTTGGGGTCAGTAAGATTTTTTTTGTTAAAGAAATTAATAATTTTATTCAGCAAGGACGCATTACATTCGCAAATGACATTAAAGACATTTATAACAAAAGATTTCTATTTCAAATAAATGCTGTTGTTTTGAACTTTCTATTCATCAAGCAATCCTGACGTTTTCCACAAAAATCTGTAGCAGCACAACTGTTTTCAACATTGATAATAATCAGAAATGCTTCTTGAGCAGCAAATCAGCATATTAGATTGATTTCTGAAGGATCAAGTGACATTGAAGAGTAATGATGCTGAAAATTCAGCTTTGATCACAGGAATAAATTATATTTTACAATATATTCAAATAGAAAACAGTTATTTGGAACTGTAATAATATTGCACAATATTAATGTTTTTACTGTATTTTTGACCAAATAAATGCAGCCTTGGCAAGCAGAAGAGACTTCTTTCAAAAATGATCTGTATGACCCCGAACTTCTGAACTTGTCAAGCTTTCAAAATGAGGACAGAAAGTCAGTGTTAACAATTTAGATGTAAAATCCCTGCTGACCTGTTATTAAAAAGCAGCATTCCTCTCTCTCCAAGTGAATACACACAGCTGGATATGTAAAATGTCCAGACAAGCAAAGCACTTTATTAATTGTGTGTAACTGAAGAATATGCACATATTTATAAACAATAACTGA
The DNA here is from genome assembly GCF_001515605.1 of Sinocyclocheilus anshuiensis. NCBI lineage: Eukaryota > Metazoa > Chordata > Actinopteri > Cypriniformes > Cyprinidae > Sinocyclocheilus > Sinocyclocheilus anshuiensis. The sequence goes on from NW_015537961.1 coordinate 583,910, forward strand.
TAGCAGACTGAGAATTGCACATTTTCTGTTGTTAGCATTCCACAGCTGAAATCTAGCCAGTAGGCTAATCAATAATGTTGGCAAAAACATTATCCGAACATAATCAACCAGGAAACGTTTGATCCATTCAGCCTCAAGCTACAAATCTGACCTATTTATATTCTCATAAACATCAGCTCTCTCTCTTTTGCTCACCTAGAATGAGATGAGATCTCGCTCAGGTCTCCCATACTCCCGTCCGCGGGTGCGTGTCCGGTGGCAAGAGCTGTGCCGTAGCTCTGGGGAAGGTACAACCTGCTGTGGTCCTCCTCCGTGGACCCTTCTTCTGTCAGCTCCGGTGTCCAAGGGTGTCCCGGATCAGACGCCCCGTGGCCCTGGAGCATTACGCGGGCCACGGATGCACTGGCGACCCCTGGGGTCATGCTACAGGGCGCGGTGTCAATGCCGCTGTCTGTGGAGGCTCCTTTGATGTAGGTGAGACCCAGCATCTCTGGATCCATCAGGTCCCCGGAGCTGAAGTGCTTCTCATCACTGTTACTGCTGGAGGCGTTGCTGGACAGAGTGTTACTGCTGGAGTGGCTGGAGTTCTTATCGCCGCCCTGCTGGAGGACAACAGATACCAAGAAAACATTAATAATAGGGCACTTTTTTGGCAAGACATTTACTACGGCATGCTTGCTATCTTTTATAGCAACAACCTAAAAACCACCCAGAATACTCTAGCAACTGCGTTGCATTATTTGCATGGGCAAGAACCACATATATTTTCTTAAATAACATATATATAAATATAAGAAAAATATTAAAAATAAATATATTAAAATAAAAAATAAATCTATCTGCAACACAAATATAAATATATTTAAAAAAAATACAAATAAATTCAAATAAATAAATAAATGAATACTTAAAAAAAAAATACTCTTGCAACTGCACTGCAATATTTGCATGGGCAAGAACCACTTATATTTTCTAAAAAAACAAACAAACAACAGAGATAGAAATATAAAAAAAATAAAAAAATAAATTCATACAAAAGATACTCTAGCAACTGCTTTGCAATATTTTATATATATATATGAGGAGTTCATTTGCAAAAACTGATAACTCTAAAACTGATTTTTTTTTTTTCAGAAATCACATTTTTTTAATTGTGCATTCCAAGTAATATCAATCAAACTGCAGTTGGGTTGTTTTGATTAAGTAATAATAACTTAATAAAATTACAGGTAATTTACAAAATTATATATAATTATAATTATTTAATTTGCAAATGTCATGTTTGTGATTTTTTTGCATGTAAGCTATAGCTTCTGACCTTTAAATCAAAACAGATTCGTGATTTTATGACATCAATTACTGCTTTATTTATTCAGAAATACAAGTATCTTAATGTTATTTGTGTATTTTACGTTCATTTAAAGTCCCCTAAATAAAAAACTAGGGCTGTGCAATTAATCACATGCGATTGTCAAGCGCATCTCGTCAGTAAAGCCAGTTCTATGATTGGTAGTAAATCGCCATCACCTGCTTTCAGATGGAGCGGCATTTAATACACAGAACCATAGTTCACTGACATTCTAGGCAATATTGCCTAGAATGTCAGTGAACTATGGTTCTGTGTATTAAATGCCGCTCCATCTGAAAGCAGGTGATGGCGATTTACTACTAATCACGGAACCGGCTTTACTGACAAGATACGCATGACAATCGCATGCAATTAATTGCACAGCCCTATAAAACACCTTACCGGATGGGAATTAGAACCCAGGGGAGGCTTACCGATCGATCTGCGCAACGCAGCTTCAAGTCAAACACACCTACTGTTGACTCTGTCGCACACTGGATGTGTCATTTTTTACGTGCATTCTGCAAATGAAATGCAGCGATCCAAAACAGTGAAACTAACCACCATTCAGGCAAAAGTTTGCTTCAAGAATGACCACACTGCTGACGTGATCTTATCGTTATTACAGCCTGAGCACATGTGAGCTATTCGTCTTATCGGCCAGGCATATCAAACTGCAGTTGGGTTGTTTTGATTAAGTAATAATAACTTAATAAAATTACAGGTAATTTACAAAATTAAAGTTCATTGAAAGTATGTTTTTTTTTTTACATATTAAAAGTTTGTTTTATAGCAAAAGCAGATAACTCCACATTTCATATTTTAGAGTTAAAAAATCTAAATCTCGTTTAATCTTTGTAATCTCCTCAGATGACAATGTAGACGCCTGACAAACGTTTATTACAGCCTGAGCACATGTGAGCTATTCGTCTTATCGGCCAGGCATATCGGCATAATTTTTCATATCGGGCCGATTCCGATATTTTTATTTTAAGCTTTTATCGGCTGATTCTGATAACGTTCCGATAATAGCGTGCATCCCTAATATATATATATATATATATATATATATATATATATGTGTGTGTTCATAAACTGTATGGATGTGATTACACGCAATACACGGAGCTTTTCCCTCACCATTGTAATGCGCTGCTTTTGCAAGGTTCCGTGAAAACGTTTCAGCTTTTATTTTCCTTTTTCGCCCTGAAGAAGATATCACAGGTTCATCAAGTTCGTCGAAATTATCCATCTTCGATCACTTATAGTCAGCTTTGACGAAACTCCTCTCAGCTAGCACGTCTTTTCAAAGTGAAAGTAGCCTTGTCACCTGACTTGAATAAAGCGCGCTGATTCGCTAAAATAGACTTATCGGCTTCTGTTCAAAAACAACAAGAGTGCTTGTCGGCTTCTGCAGTAAAACGTGAACTCGTGATGCCTTGAAAGTGGACAAAACAGGCTTTTTTAACGAAACGTGTTGAGAGATCAGATCGCGCTATATGTGGAGCTATTTCTTTTTTGAAAGTGGCGTTTATCTTTTTTTGCAAATGAACTCTTACATATTGTATATCTTACATATCTTACATACATACTGTATATATTAGGGATGCACAATATTGGATTTTTGCCGATATCCGATATGCCGATACCGATACATTTCCTTTTGTTTGGAAATAACACCAAATCTCTCCTGTGCAGGGATTACAAACAATTTTTTTAAATTTTGGATAGTTTTGAGCAAAAACGTACTTGTTAGAACTAAATAAACAATAATATAATATAATATAATAAATAATAAATATTTTTGTAAGAGTACATTGAAAGCTTTGAAAATAACTATAAATAAATCAATCACTGTTTTTTTTTTCAAGACAGATAATATGCGTAATAAAATACATATAAATAATAAATATATACATGAGATATAACTAACACTGCCACCATAAGTCGCAAGGTTCAGTGTTTCAGAGCACATGCATTAACAGCTAAGATGTGGGTTTAAACATTATACAAAGGAAACAAAAAAGTAGCTCATTGCAACACAATACATATCATCCCATTGTCTACGTGACATTTTGTGCATGCTTGCATATTTTGTGATCTATAATTCTAATTAGCAGATGGAAAACAGGCCGTATCTGCTGTCATATTCTTTGTCATTTGACACCATCTTTAGTCCAAACTAATATCATGCCAATTTAAATGTACCACTGCACACTGCAAAGACCAGCACAACTAATTACTGTGAGCTAATGAATAATTCTGTGACTGATAATGTATGCAAATATGTGCTGTATTCATTAATTAGTGCGCAGACAATAGGCGTAATAAATCAAGAGAGCAGAGCCGTGTACATCTCCCAGCGGATACGGACAACAGCATTTTACACAATGCAACAGACATTAGAGACCATTTCAGAGATTAAAAGGTTTGTAAGTTATTGATATAGATGGTAGAAGGCAAACAGACAATAACAAACACAATTAAGAGACTGATCCTGACATTAAACCTGCTTTTATACAGACTGCCATGAAATGATCCAACACACTTATTAATGCAGCTGTAAAACTCATTCCACTTAACGTGGATAATGAGACGGTCCTTTAATCTTTCATGGTTTTCCATATTTGTTAAAAGGCTGTACAGATACAAACCGCCTATAGCTCTTCCTCACAGACACACAAATCATTTTTTCTGTAGATTAAACATCCTCAGGATCTTAAAGTCTTCAGAGCAACTGAGAAAAGCATTAGAGAACATGCCATAGGAATGAGCTTTGGAATGAGTTTTAGTAAAATGGTATAAAAACTTATTGGATATGGTACTTGATGTGGGCTGGAATGAATTAAGACATTATCTGCAATTTTCTTTAATAGAAATTTTTAAATTACGAAGTTACGTGATTAAAAACCACAAACTGCAAAAACTGTTTGCAAATGAGAATGGAGGCAAATGCTCTTCACAGTCATTGAAAGAGAAAAGTCTCATTTGAAAGAAATTACAAGTGATAACATTAGTGTAAGTGAAAAAGTAATGAACGTTAATTTACCTTGGAACAAATGAGAATGATCTTACTAATGTTATACGTTTTCATTCGGGGGGAAATATATAAATATACAGTATATATATATATATCAGGGGCATTTCCTCCCAGGAGGCAAGTGAGGCAGTGCCTCAAAAAATTGGATGAGAATATAAAATCATAGTACAAAATAAAACAATGCAAATATGACAAAATATGACATAAAAAGCTTATAAATCACTCGTTTTTCTAAAGTAAAACTGTCCAACAGCGACACCAGCAGGTAAAGTAACAGTGGAAGTCCGCGTCTCTCTCGCCTCCCCTGAGCCCATTGAGTTTTAACAGACCAACTAAAGCATGCGGTGAGTTTGGTGGGGGGTAATTGAGAATGAATGGGGGAAAGTCACGTGACAGGAGGCAATGCCTCCATCGCGACATGACTGGATATGGCTGATTATGATCGATAAATCTCGCCTCTTGTGTTTGTGCGCATTCTGCGTTCGCAAATCAGTCTGAATAAACAAAATTATGGCATTAATGTGAAGACTCATTAAATTGTAAGTAAGCAATACACACACTTATATATCACCACTTTGTCACGTCAAAATCAAATTTCAAATGGCCTGAAAACATGATCTGTTTTTTTTTTTTTTTTGTGAGGAATCAGCTTGTTGAAATTAAAGGTACATCTCCGCGTCTGTGATAGTATTTATAGAGCTTTGATGACTGATGATCCAAAAATAATTTTATTATTATACATAAGTTTATGATATATATATATATATATATATTATTATTATATTATATTTTATATTATATATATGAGTTTATTTATATATTTATTTTTCTTACAGTATTATTATTCATTCAATACTTAAAAGTGAAAAATTTTATTAAAAATTATTTGTATTATTTTATTACAGTTTTTCATTCAATACCGAAAAGTATAGATATTTTACTCAACATTTTGGTGCACTAGGTCATTTTTTATGCTTCTCACTATTAACTAAAGCCAGACTCATTAGCGGAGATGCTGCATATGTAGATTACAATTCAGTCACTTACAGTATGAATATCCTTTCAGCAAGGCAGCTTACTAGGTTTTGGAAGACAGCTTATACACTATATATGTACTACAGGAGCCTGTTGTTTCTAGACCCCGCCGTCCTTGCACTAAACGATCATAATTTACTTTCAGCTGGACGCCGGTGGTCAGATGCTATTATAGGAACAGGCATTGTGAGATATTGGATAAAACTCACATCCAAGGTGAGAGACAGACGAACGCGAGCGTGTCCCTGATAACAGCACCAAGGGCAGACTGACCTTATCGGCATTCATTCATCACACTGATGCACATGCACACTGACAGCAGCACTACAGGCCTCATGCGCCTCCGTCTACGTGTTTGTCATATCAAGCTTTCAGCGTATGCAGTAACACCCTAAAGTCGAGTCGAAGAAGTTTCCCAAGCAGAGGAAGCCCATGTTTCCACTTATGCAACGTGATTATATGGTTCATATGTGAAGTGTAAATCCGGCTCACCACATAAAACACATTCTGACACTGAAGGGAATTCCCATATTATGAATTCGTCCAGCATTTATAAACATACAGCTGCATATATAAACAAATGCCTCCTGATGGCTAGCCACAAACCAAATGAATTATACATAAAGCACATTTTGTCAGCGTTCTTCTGTCCTTTAAATGAACCAGACCTCATAAGCTCCTATACGGCTGTGTGTAGGACTAGCATGATTTTGGCAAGTAGGACATGTTCCTGAATCAACATCCTTGGTCCAAAATTACTATCAAGCAATACGATTTTAAGGGTTAGATTTATGGCTTCAGTAACATTCTTATCAACCTATTATTTCATACTGATTTTATGGCAGTGGTCCTCAACCAATGATTTACATAATACAAAACAAGCAATAAAATAAGCTAAAACAGCTAAAAATAATTTTTTTTTTAGGTGAATTACAAATTTTTTTCTTTCCTCAGCCTTGAAAAACCTGGATATATGGATACAAAATCTTGTGGGCATGGGCATTTTTTATATAGAATATAATTATGATAATGTTTTCTAATTATTTGAATATTTTAATATTTATTTTTTATTCTTGCATTTCCTGATTTTCGTTTGAATATTTTTCTTAAAGTCTTAACAATTTTGTTGTCAGTCTTTGTCATTTTTATTAGCTATTTTTTACAGTGTGAAAAATATTTATTTGATCCCCTGCTGATTTTGTAAGTTTACCCACTTACAAAGAAATGAAGGGTCTGTAATTTTTATGGTAGGTTTATTTTAATGGATAGAGACATAACACCAACCCAAAAATCCAGAAAAAACACATTATATAAATAATTATTATTGAATTAATTCTTCAAGTTAAACTAAATGAAAAATTGTTGCCTTGGCAAATAGTTGATATAAAAACAGATTATTTTTTAAATATTTTACTTTCATTTTATTGTTTTGGTTAAAGGTTTAGTTAACTATAATAAGTGATTCTGAGCGAAATATTATTTAAAAATTCTCATCCAAAATGTACATGTCCAATAGTTAATTTGAATTACTTATTTTAGTTACCTATGTTAATCTATGGAAACTCCTAGTTTCTATAAAAATAAAAGGTTTTGAAAACGGAGCTTTATCATTACAGCAGATGTACCAGAGGAAACTATTAGAGAACACGGAGGAGGGTTTGGATTATTGTAGTGGACACTGCAGGGCCTTGGAGTAATAAAGGTTCACTGTTTTAATGGTATTTAATGGTTGGGCTTATGTACGGTTCTTGGCATCACTTCTACTCTACAGGAGCGTTGAGTGGGAATAGTCTTACCCGCGTCGACTTGTTTGGCGAATCCTTGCCTCTTTCCTTCAAGGAGTTGAGGATCTTGGTGGAAGGGACGTGCCACTTCACCTCTGTGAAGAAAACAGACTGACTGCAGCAAACACAAGAGCATAGACACGGTCTAACATGGTTTCTAGCTGGTCCAAACTGGTCTAGATGATTAGTCTTAGGGCTGGTAGACCACCTTGGACCAACTACTAATCAACTAGAGTATTCTAGAAACCAGACTGACTACAATAACTAGGGCTGAATGAAAAAATATAATTGTGATTTTTCTGTTAAAAATTGCATTTGCGATATAAAATTGTATTTTGGTAGAAAGCCGCCAAGCTTCTCTTTTGCTGACAACAGCTTATGAACGCTTCTCATTTGGGAAGTTTGGGAAGATGGTTGGTGCGTTTTGATTTTTCAAATGCAGTTTTACTCAGATTAATATTTTTTTCTGAAAAGTTAATCGTAGGGCTTGGCGATATGGCAAAAACATTAAATCTCGATTTTTTTCAGAACGCTTGACCGATTCTTAATTTTTAACTACAACATGATTAAAGTAACTTTTTCTTTATTAACCCTCAAATTAAAGAAAATTCTATTTTAAGTGCAGCACACAGGAAGTTGTCAACATGATGTAAATGTTAAACAAATCACTTGTTAAATATCTTTGCGGAAAAGATGCATGAACTACAACTACATCTTCTACAAACTTGTCTTATACACATTATATGTTCAGAAATAATACAAGGAAAATGCTTTAAAAAAATTCTCAGAAGTCAAGGTAATTCAAATTCAAAATGACTGAAGGTATAACACCAGTAGACTATTATTAAAAATAAATGTTCTGTAAAAACAATGAACAGCAGCTTTCAGCCTGTCACCATGATGCAAAGATGAAATATCAGACATACACTAGTAGTTCTTTACAGGTTTTTATTTGATTGCGCTGCTTTTCCATAGTTTTTTCTATGTAAACATGGACATGTTTGACTGTTGCGCTCACTATGCATGAAACGGCTTTCTAAAAATGTGGCGCTCAAGTTAAAAGAACTTCAACTCCCATCTTCCTGCATTTTTTCCTATTCCACTGCCCGTGTCGCATCTTTGTCAACACAAAAGCGCATTCTGTGTGAATGGCAGCTAATTCTATATTCTACTGATGGTACTTCACAGAGCGCGTCACACGCGATCATTGTTTTCTCTTTCCTGTTATCATTGGCATACTGGCTAAGTGTCTAATTCTAATGTTTGGTAATAATTCTATTCAAAATTGTAAAAAAAAAAAAAATTGTGGCAAAACATTACATTCGAATTCATCGATAAAATCGGAAAAATCGCCCAGCCCTAAGTTCCCGTATAATAATCTCCAGTATCTTTTCAGTCCAGTAGCTAATGTCTTCCTGACCTTCACTCGTGGGAATGATCAGTGTAAATGTGTGAATGGCACCTGCAGAGCGTGTCCTCTCGAGAGTCGGCTCTCTCTCCCTCAGCATCTCCCCGTCTCCCAGCATGCCCTGGGCTTCAGCCGAGCGCTCGTATAGCACAGGAGACTGACACCTGCGGAAGAGACCGGCGAGAGTTCAGATTCATGGGAACGGCCAAAATGACAGCAACAGCTCGTTTCTTTACTGATCCTAAACAACTGTCAGTCTTGATTATGGGAGTTGAGAAACATTGGATATTAATAAACAAAGTCTGATAATAAAATGTGTGAAGGAGGTTTTTGTCAATGCTGGACGAGACATGTGACATTTGCTAAAAGTGCGCTGTCTAAAAGTCTTTATGGCTGACTTTAAATTGAGTACTAATCACTTTTACTAAATTAGTAAATTGCCAGTTACTTTGCCTGAACATTGATAAGGATACTTATGAATTAATTTCTAAAACCCAAATTAACCTAAATCAGATGGACAATACGATAAACCCAAGTTTATTATAAGATTAAATAAAATATATATACATATTTATAATATAAATATGAATAAATTAATAAATGTTTTTATTAATACTATAATACCAAATTAAACTATATTAAATAAATGAAATCTATACTAAATTAATACTAAATTATAATTATATATTAAATAATACAATTATTAATATATTGCTATTAATTGATTTATTGGTTGATTTACATTAATTTAAATATTAATTGGACCAATACATTAGTACTAAATTAAACTATAATATATCAACTAAATTAACACTAAACTAATACTGACTAATATTTGATAAAAAATATCAATACAGTTTTATTAACTGATTCATTGATTGATTTATATTAATATAAATATTCATTGGACCAATACATGAATTCTAAATTAAATGATAATAAACTGAATTAAAACAAAATACATTTTATTTAAAAAAAAAGGAAAATAATTAGCAATATAACGCTATAAATGTTTTTGTTTGATTTATTAATTTATATTAATTGAACCAATACATCAATTATAAATTAAATGATAATAAACTGAATTAAAACGAAATAAATTTTATTTAAAAAAGATCAAAAGAATTATCAATATAATGCTGTAAATGTTTTTGTTTGATTTATTAATTTATATTAATTGAACCAATATATGAATGCTACATTAAACTAGAATAAACTAAAATACTGAATAATATTTGATAAAAATGATCAATATAATTTTACTGATTTATATTAATTTAGCTTTTCATTGGATTCATTTTTATTAATACTAAATTAAACTATAATAAATAAATTAAAATATGACTAAATACTAAAATAATACTTGATAATAAAAATGATCAATGTAATCTTATTAATTATATATATATACTGTATATGTTATGGAATAATTCTCTGTGAGTGTGTTACCCGTCGTATCCCGGCTGCTGGTTCCAGCTGGTGCTTGCGCAGGGTCCCGGGTCGCTGGAGGACGACTGGTTACTGGGTGAGCTGCGGTAGTGTTGGGACACGTCTCCTTTACTGCAGGACGAGATCTGAGGCTTCTCAACATCCTGAACGCTCCTGCAGCGAGAGAAACAGACAGACACGCCAGCTGCTGCAGATCCAGAGGAGTGTGACTACAGCAGAGTTCAGATTTCAGCTTAACGTACAAACCGCGGATCAGAGAGAGTCAGGAGAGCAACATCAGGTGATGACTGTCTGACAGCCTGACATCAGTGAGTCTGATCTAATTCAGAAGAGCTTGAAGAGCAGGAGAGTGCATGCAACATTGAACATTACTTTATCTACCATGACATTCTTATCAATGCTGAGAAATTATGAAATAAAATCAAGCACATTTGTGCAAAGAGCCATGGATAATTAGGCAACACACAGTCTCATAATTATTGCAAGCTTCAATAATAATAATAATAATAGCAATAATAATAATACATTTTATTCTATATTGCATTTTTAAATGCAACTCCTCAAGCTGCTTTACAAAGAAACAAGCAATATAATAATAATAATAAATTATACAAAAAAAATAATAATAAAATGAATGAACATGCAAATAAAAACTATGATTAAAACTACAATTATTCATATTATTATTTCTTAATGTTATTGGTTGATTCATTCATTCATAATTTAATTCAAATACTGAATCATATTTGATCATAATTATGATATCTCATTGTGACGAGAGGGGCGGGGCCGAGAGCCGTGGGAACGGAGCGAGGCCGGTGGAGTTAATGATAATGCGCGACACCTGCGCCACTCACCGGTCTCGAGTCCCACGGAGGAGCTCCGGAAGGATAAAAGCAGGAGTGACGACAGTGTTGGAGAGAGAGGACCAGGCCTGGACTTTATTTTGTGTTTTGGTTCTGTTTGTGCACGACAGTCGTCCGCGAGGGGCTGTCGCGCTGTTTTGTGTTTATTTTATTATTCAAGCTTTCTTTAAATGTTTGCCGGTTCCCGCCTCCTTCTTCCCGTGACTACGAACGTTGTTACACTCATTTTATGAATTCATTTATATTCGTTAAATTACTAATTAGGTCAGTACATTAATAATAAATGAAATAAAATTAAACTACACAAATAAACAAAAGTAATACTAAATACTCAAAATATTTGATAATAAAAATGTTCAATATAATCTTATTAATAACTTTAACCTAAACTAATACTAAACGAATACTGACTAATATGATACAAATGATCAATACAACTTTATTAACTGATTCATTGACTGATTTATATGAACTGAATTATTAATTGGACCAATACATTATTATTAAATAAAATTAGAATATATAAATTAAATGAATACTAAATAAATACTGAATAATATTTGATAATAACGGTTTTTGATCAATTTGACTGATTGATCTATATTAATTGAATTATTAATTGGACCAATACATTAATACTAAATTAAATTATAATAAATAAACTTCATACTAAATAAATACAAATACAATTAAAAATATTTGATAATAAAAATGACCAATATAATCTTATTAATAACTTAAGCCTGACATCAAAAACAGTTGAAACATTTTTGAAACCTTGTTTTCTGTTAAATATGTTATTGCAATTAACTTTTTCCTGTATTTCTTTGACATGTGGGCAAATGTGCATCTGGGTTTTCAATGCATACAGAAGATGTGCACAGCATGCATACTACAAATATAGTAAGTATTACAGTAATATGTTATTTTGAACATAAGCGCAGTCCTCACTGACCACCAGCGACCCAATCACACGTCACCTCATTAAAAAGCACCAGTCATAAAACGCAAGCATCTGATCCTGAACATGCAAGAAGTCCTTTAACGGCTGTAAATATCTTACATTTATGCATTTATGTATTTAGAAGATGCTTTTATCCAAAGCGACTTTTCATTGCATTCAAGGTATACATTTAATCACTTCATGCATTTCCTTGTGAAAACGTGAGAGGTGTATTTTTAGAGTTAGTATGAGTGCATCACTAATAAGAGGGTAAGAGAGTCCAGTGGTGTGGCTTTACTGAAGCGAGGCACAGCTCTCTCCACATGCGGTCTCATAGAGGAGCCGGGAAAGGTCACCAACGCCACGAGGGGTTTCCAAGTAAGAACAAATGACCACATTATAACAAACGCATATCGCCTGCATACCAATTACAGGAAGCTGAATTCATGATGATCTGTGTCAGCAGATACAACACAACACTTTCCAGCAGCGAGTAAATTGTTAGTGCATGCTGAAACTGAAAATGTTTGAAAAACTACATTTTTTTTTTTTTTGCAATTTACACATATTTGAATACATTTTCCCTTTATGTGAATCAGGTTTGTGCAATGCAAAAAAATCTTAATGAGTATTTTTGACTTATTTGTCGGTAAAAATATCCTTAAAATAATTTTTTTTTTATTCAAGAAACAATTCTGCAAACAATTTTAAGATAATTTCCAAAGGCAAATGAGGTTTTCAAGCTCCGAAAATGAACATTATACTATAGAATGGTCTGCAAGATTTTTGAATTTTTTGAAAGAAGGCTCTTCTGCTCACCAAGCCTGCATTTATTGGATCAAAAATACAGAAAAAACATAATTATTGTGAAATATTACTACAATTTAAAATAACTGTTTTCTATTTGAATATATTTATTTTCACATATTGAACCTATTTTCCCTTTATGTGAACCAGATTTTGGCACTGCAAATATATTCTTGATGAGTATTTTTGTGTTGTTTTCCAATTAAAACATCTAAAAATGAAACAAATATACTTTAGCAATATGGCATTAAATTTTAAGATTTGTTTTCATAGACTGTATCTTGAATATATGTGTATTTTGTCTTACTACACTGACAGATTTTTTTAAACTAGTTTTTAACAAATTCATACGTAAATCAAGTGACCAAATCTGCCATTGCAGTAAGACAAAATACACTCATATTAAAGACATGATATACTGTATATCAAAACAAGTCTCAATATCTGCTAATCAAGCAAATTGATTTTGTTTCAAAATATTTTTACTGGAAAGCAAGGCAAAAAGACTAATTGAAAACTTTTTTGCATTGTGGATCAAGTAGGAAAGATGATATTATTAGTAAAACCAGAAAAACGAACGATAAGATAAAAATTTAGGTCCATCAAACCTTTAGAATGTAACGGGGTATTAATGTAAAATCAAAAGGTAACGTGTCACTTTACTCATTAGTACGGAGTGTAACGTGCATTCATTGTAATACATTGTTCAGTATGCTTTGTGCAATTTGTATGCTTTTTGAAATCATAGAGCCCTAGACATAAAATGTCAGAAAATACACAACAAAAGGTTTGTGTGAAACGCTTGATCCTCTCACACTTCCTTCATCCTGCTGTATTTTTCGTGCATTCTAACACCCAGAGTTCTGCCTCGTTCATGAAATCTGAATGTATCTGCTTCATTCAGGAAGGCGATGGATTCACAGTTACACTCATCCACTGACAATTTAGAAAAACGCTTTTGGAAAGACACGCAAAAGCATGCATCTGAAACTGAAGAGATACCTGGGTCCATCCGGCAGCTTCCTGTCGAAAGAGGTGCTGCGTGGGATGGCGGTCTGAGCATGCTGGAGGACCTGCTGGCACGGCATGCTATCGGGAAGAGGCTGGCCGCTGGTGGGCACACGGTGCCAGGTGGTGTTTGAATCGCTGATAAAAATATCACAATAATCCACATCACTCCAATTTATCAGTTTGCGTGTTCGTAAGAAACAAATCCATCATTAAGACGTTTTAACTTCAAACCATCGTTTCCGGGTAAAATATGAGTCCATAATCCATAATAACGCTTCCTCCAGTGAAAAAGTGCATCTCCTGTTCTCTCTCACATCAAAATCCACCCAACATATTTGTTTAGATCTGTTTTGGCTTGTAAACGGTGCTTGATCTGTGCAGATTTCTCTCCTGATTCAGACATTTTCACTGGAGGAAGTGTTATTTTGGATTATGGACTCATATTTTAATTAAAAACGTCTTGATGGGTTTGTTTCTTACAAACACACAGCTTTTGTCTTCTCCAGATGTTAACTGATGGACTGGAGTGGTGTGGATTACTTGTGGATTATTGTGATGTTTTTATCAGCTGTTTGGACTCTCATTCTGACGGCACCCATTCACTGCTTATACTCCACCATAGGGATGCGGTAGAGCTCTGAACATCCCCTGAGAGACACGAGCGCAGAAATTACGTCAACAGACATTTAGAAGATGCTTTTATACTTCCTCCAGTGAAAAAGTGCATCTCCTGTTCTCTCTCACATCAAAATCCACCCAACATATTTGTTTAGATCTGTTTTGGCTTGTAAACGGTGCTTGATCTGTGCAGATTTCTCTCCTGATTCAGACATTTTCACTGGAGGAAGTGTTATTTTGGATTATGGACTCATATTTTAATTAAAAACGTCTTGATGGGTTTGTTTCTTACAAACACACAGCTTTTGTCTTCTCCAGATGTTAACTGATGGACTGGAGTGGTGTGGATTACTTGTGGATTATTGTGATGTTTTTATCAGCTGTTTGGACTCTCATTCTGACGGCACCCATTCACTGCAGAGCATCCATTGCTGAGCAAGTGATGAGATACTAAATTTCTCCAAATCTGATGAAGAAACAAACTCATCCTAATCTTGGATGACCTGAGGGTGAGTATATTTTCAGCAAATTTTCATTTTTTTAAACTATTCTAAAGTAAATATAGTATAAAGTAAATTGAGCCAATGTTTTTCACCTTTCGTTTTCAGCTAACATCATCGATCCATCTTATATTCATATACAGAGACTTTTCAACATGCAATCCATTTATGATGCATCAAATCTACACTTCTTCTTGTTGAATATTTTTTTCAATTTTAAATGCATAAAATAGGTTATAAAAAATGTTTCAGTCACTTCAAACAAGTGTCTTGCTCAAGTTGAGAACTCATGATTCACTCCTTGCGGGAACTGAACTAGTTATCATCTGGTTACCAGTCCTGGGGTCAGCTGCATAAACAGCCTCTATGTTAAGACTGTGTCTTAAGAACTAGTTTGACCAACTAGCAGTTTTTAAGTCTTACTTTTCTGATTTGAATTAGACCAATCTACCTTTTTATTTAACTGACTTATTATGTTATGATGAAGTTATGACCAGTCTTGCAGAAAAAAAAAACCAGACTAGTCTGAGCAGTTTATGCAACCAGCACATGAGCTTTAAAAACTGAACCATATGCAAGTGAAATTTATTTGTGTAGCACACATTGCTTCACATTGCTTCAAAGCAGCTTTACAGAAAATCATGATGTCAATGTTTATAATATCTTAATATCTTGCCTTATAGTCGCATTTAGCAGATTAGAGCTGGGAGATAATATGGTTTACATTTTGTGACAATACAAGCAATCAAGCAGTTGAGATTTGCTGTACAGTGTATATATATATATACACCTATATTTACCTGTTCTGTACAGGTTTAAAAACCAAGAAGTGAATGACACTGGAAGCCTCGCTTATTCAAGGTACTCCTGCTCTTAATTTAAAAATAAGGTGGATATGAGTGCTAGAAGGGAACTAGAAGACACAGAAATGGAGAAGCTGTTTGAGGTGTGTTTTTGGGTTGAAAGAAAAGAGCCCGAGGGTTATGAAAACAGTCTGCTCTACGAAACGAAAAAAAACTTTTGCAATTCAACTCTGGAGCTATTGTCTTCATGAAGCTCTTGAGGTGAAGGGTTAACATTCTCCTTTTCCATTTGCATAAGCAGCCCACAGGCTCGTATCAATTAGATGCAGTAGACAGCCCCAAAAATCAGACTGAAATGTGTTTTAAATTGAGCTGCATTCATCAGCTACTTCCCCATTGCCCTCTGGTTATCACTGACCTCTGCGTCCTCACGAGGCCAGAGAACACTAGACGCTACGCTACACTTTCTGGCAGGATCTCTTGGCATGAGCAACGGCAATGCAAAGCATCCTCGAAAGGGAATTTTTTGACTGAGAAATCCTGCTGGAATACATTAAAGAAAAAGATGAGGAATAAATGAAAAGTCTGTTATCATTTACTCAACCTCATGTCGTTCAGATTCTGTATGACTCTCTTCTATGAAAAACTAACAAGATATTTTGCAATGTGGAATGAGGTTTTTGATCTCCAAAAAAATGCAAAATAAGAGAAGGGGGAAAAGTAAGAATGAAAAAAAAACAAAAAAAAACAATTATATATATATAAGATTTAAGTTAAACTAAATTAAAGTTAACTAATATAAAACACGTGTTGTTATTAGTTAACTATCACTAAAACTAAAAATAAAACTATAAAAAACTTTGTTACTCGAAATATATAACCTTTAACTGAAATAAAATAAAATAAAAATGACTTCTTTTTTTTTCAGTTAGTTGCCAAGGCACCATTTCTCATTTTCATCTAGTTTAATTAAAATAATTACAACAAAAACTGAAATCATTTAAAAATAAAAACTATATAGGCAAGTAAAAAAAAAAAACTAATAAAAATGACAAAAACATACAACAAAATGACAATTTGAAAATTAAAATTAAAACAAGACATAAAAAAAAAACTAAATCAAAATATTACTAAAAACTATAATAGTATCTCAATGATACTAACACTGCTTTAATGTCACATATATAATTTTCATTTTTATAATATGCCAAATGTATGTGTATATGTATAATATTTATAATGTGTAATTTTTATAATAATAATAATATGTATATATAATTTTTTTTATAATTTTGACATTTTAATATAATAAGATATATAATATGTAACACTATTATTACATTATAGTAATCAGATTATAGTAATCTCAAGCATTGTGAAGTCATATGAAAACTTTTTGTGATGAACAGACCAACATTTAAGTCATTTAAAGAACATTTTTTTCTTGGTTGGATTTCCCCAGCAGTATGCTTTGCATGAAGTTGAATGCAGTGGTGTGTTGAGGTGACTGATGTGAAAGGCTCCTTAGTGCTGGGACCCAAATGTCTCTTAAGTGTTTATCAATGAGCAGAAATCAAGCAAAATGCACATGCAAATGCATCCAGACGTGCTGTTGAAACATTAGCCGCAGCTAACAGCATTGGCTCATGCGTTTGAAAAGTCAGTCAGCATAAATGCATTTACAGTACATCACTCACAGACGCAACATAATGAGAACCAGTTGAAAAGAAACGTAAACTACTGAACTGCAACTTTGGCGACCCGAGCATATGAGATATTGAGTGTTTACAGAATAAACTGGTCAATCAGTTTCTTTATGTCTGTTTCCCCATTAAAAGCTGAATAATTTCCAAAAAGTTGTGTTAAACAATTCACAGTGTAAGCCAAAGGCAGTTTAAAGAGCACGCTAATGTGTGTATTTTTCCACACGTTTATGTTTTACTTCTACTATTTACTTCAACTCCCACACAGAACAAAACCTTCACATTTTCCACATCAAAACCTGGAACCTCTGACCTGCGCTGACATATGGAGAATAATCTACAGCATGTGAATGTGCCGAGAAACACGAACCCAACTGCATTTAGGTGGAAGCTCTTACAGATTCAGTATGTTGTTTTAGAAACACACTTGATCTCACATGTCCAACCGAGTAAAAACATAAGAGTTATTCCTAACTTTAGCGTTTTTATCCAAGAAAAAGCATGTTGAGCAAACTTTGAGGGCCAGTTTTCATCAGAGATATACGGGATGCTCAAATTCACAGGCTCAGATTTATAGAGCGATGATTTCCACTGCCGCTCGCCAAGATCTGCACGACTGAGTCAGTCCTCTCACACTACTGCCGGCATAATGGAAAACACGAGTGTGGGATATAAAGGTAAGATACTAATGAGCCTGCAAAATGCAATAATGATCAGTACTGATTGACATTATATAGCTTGTGAAACACCATATGGATAAATGAGCTATACGGGCAACACAAGGTCAAATCTAGCATGCAACATTTCCTGATCCTGCAAAAACGGCATTAGATATTCAAATTAAAGTATTTATTATCAAATTAACTAAAATAATATAAAAATAATGTATTTTTTAATAATATCTAATTTTATCTAATAAAGATATACAGTATATATATATATATACACATATAACCATAAATATACTATATCTACTATAATTTAATTCAATAATAATAACAAAATATTTTATTATAACTATTATTATATTATTATAACTATTATAATTGGAATCAAAACAATATAAATTACTAAAATAATATAAAATATATGCAACAATAATGAAGTATACAGTAAAAAAAATCTTTTTTGATGATGATATAATTTATGATTATATGCATTCAAAATTTGGGGTCAGTAAGATTTTTTTAAAATAAATCAATAATTTATTCAGCAAAGATGCATTAAATTGATCAAAAGTGACAGTAAAGGCATTTATAATGATACAAAAGATTCTATTTCAAATAAATGCTGTTCTTTTGAACTTTCTATTGATCGAAGAATCCTGAAAATTAAAATGTATCACGGTTTCCACAAAAAATGAAGCTGCACAACTGTTATCAACATTGATAATAATCAGAAAGGTTTCTCGAGCAGCAAATCAGTATATTAGAATGATTTCTGAAGATCATGTGACACTGAAGACTGGAGTAATGATGCTGAAAATACAGCTTTGTATCACAGAAATAAATTACATTTTACAATATATTCACATAGAAGAACAGTTATTTTGAATTGTAATAATATTTCACAATTTTACACTTTTTACTGCATTTTTCATCAAATAAATGCAGCCTTGGTGAGCGGAAGAGACTTCTTTCAAAAACATAAAAACATTTTATGTTATATTTTTGATGGTAGTGTATATAAAAAAAATAAAACTACATTTTTACATAAATTCTTCAAATTAAATTATCTTCAAGTAAATGAATATCTAAGTACCATCTGATACCATCAGTGTAACATCACAGTACTTCATTGTATGGGTGGGAAATCAAGCCTCCCTCAGACAAAAAAAATGGGACTTTTCCCATCAAACACCCTGTTTTACATCCTCTCTTATATTAAAGAGCTCATAGATGTCTTTTTCTGGTTGTGCAGAATCCCGTCTGAGCTGGTGAAATACGCCTCTAATATTAGCCTAACCCAGAAAATCTATTTCTTTACACTAGAGCAGCAGGATGTGGCCGTAACCCTGCTGTCCACAAGCTTCTCCATCATTTCTATATGAATCTTTAAACATGCCGCCCATATATCACACTAATGAGAGAAAAAGAGAAACATTTCAGATGTGTCTACACTTAAAATTACTCCCTTATGGATTGAAAATGTAAACAGCGGGTAAATATTTGGTTTTCAGACTAATCAGGGAGTGTTTGTAATGTTACCGGGCTCTGCTCCTCGACGTCTGACCTGAAACATGATACTCAGGCTGTATATGAGAATTGGGCCGTTTATACTGTGAGTCTTTCCTTAAAGTTCATATTTATCTGGGTGTAAAGTTCATACATGCCGGACGCTGTGATGAAATCTGGAGTTCAGGCAATTCTAGAAATATTCTGTGGTTGTTTAACTGCATCACTTACAATTACTTTTACAGTGATGCATTTGCCAGATGCTTTTATTCAAAGCGACGGGCATTGCATTGAAGGCACAGTATGCATTTAATCAGTTCTTGCATTCCCTGGGAATCAAACCCATGACCTTGTGTTTTAAAAAGCAAATGTGCTACAGTTATTCTTTGTTTTAATGCACATTTTTGTCTCCCAATGGCATGAACCCAAACACACATTTAAAGGAATAGTTCACCCAAAAATTACTATTTGCTGAACATTTACTCACCATCAGGCCATCCAAGATTAGGATGAGTTTGTTTCTTCATCAGATTTGGAGAAATGTAGCATTGCATCACTTGCTCAGCAATGGATGCTCTGCAGTGAATGGGTGCCGTCAGAATGAGAGTCCAAACAGCTGATAAAAACATCACAATAATCCACAAGTTATCCACACCACTCCAGTCCATCAATTAATGTCTTGTCAAGAGAAAAGCTGCGTGTTTGAAAGAAACAAAATCCATCATTAAGGCATTTTTAACTTCAAACCATCACTCTTGGCCAAAATATGAGTCCATAATCCATAATAACGCTTCCTCCAGTGATAAAGCCATCTCCTGTTGTCTCTCACATCAAAATCCACCCAACATATTTGTTTAGAGCTGTTTTGGCTTGTAATCGGTGCTTGATCTGTGCTGATTTCTCTCATGATTCAGACAAGACGACTTCACTGGAGGAAGCGTTATTATTAATCATGGACTGGTATTTTTTCCAGAAGTGGCAGTTTGAAGTTAAAAATGCCTTAATGATGGATTTGTTTCTTGAAAACACGCAGTTTTTGTCTTCTCCAGATGTTAACTGATGGACTGGAGTGGTGTGGATTACTTGTGGATTATTGTGATGTTTTTATCAGCTGTTTGGACTCTCATTCTGACGGCACCCATTCACTGCAGAGCATCCATTGCTGAGCAAGTGATGCAATGCTACATTTCTCCAAATCTGATGAAGAAACAAACTCATCCTAATCTTGGATGGCCTGAGGGTGAGTACACTTTGAGCAAATTTTCATTTTGGGTGAACTACTCCTTTAAAAAAATACTAGTTAAAATCACTCCACACTTTTACTCTCCTGACATCTCTGATGCACAGGATGATGATCTGTTGCCAGGATTATAATTGCTAATGTTGGCATCCCACATTGCTATCAGCAGACCATACAGAAAAAAACAACAGGTCATCACCTAGCAACCACTCGTGAACAACCTAGAAACCACACATCAACATTCTAAAATCACTCAGAACCTTAGCAACCACACAGCAACACCCTGACAACCACCTGACCGCACTGAAACATTGTAGCAGTGAGTTTTACTCACTCAGAAAATGTAAAAAAATACAGTTATCCATTATGGTTTATAGGTCAATTGAGAGCTACTCATAGATCATTTTTAATTGGTTAAAATGACAAACTTCTTGAACATCCAGAAACCTTGATGGTCAGTAATCATAATACTGAGACGCTCTAAGCTTCTGCTGCGTCATGTATGATGACAGATGATCACGTATGATCACAGATCACTGTAAGAGGATTTGCTGACATGTTGGATTGACAGAGGGATGTTTGGATGTGATGTGACTATAATACGCCAATATTAAAGGCTCAAATATAGGGACGACAGAATAAATCTCTAGATTTAAACCGGTCTGTCCATCAGGCATGTTTGTGAGCTAACTGAGTGAACAGTTCAGAACGTGGTTAAATTTGTTTAACCTAATCAGCCTCAGTTAAAGAACTAACAGAAAGAGCAAACGAATTAACCAGTCAGTTTTTTTAATGTGTGAAAAGCCAAATTAATATGATAATTTCTTTAGGAAATCTGATCAAATATTACACTAAGTGGAACAGTAAGATTCTAAGCATGAAGAAAGAAATAACATATTTATATAATGTATATACAGTACATATTGTCTGTTGCAAAAATAATATTAAATTATAGATAGATAGATAAATACACAGTAATTTCTCAAAAGTTTTCATGAGATTTACTTTAAAAAGCTTTGAACACTGATGGTGGCTGACGGTAAGTGATTGTGCAGGTGGATCTGTTCTGTTTTAACTGGAGGGACGAGCAGACGAACCCTAAAAGCACAATCTGCTGCTCTGCGAGTCGTCAGACGTTTCTTCAATAATCAAACACCTCCTGCCGCTATCGCTGGGTGAAAGATGACCGCCCGTGAGCGTCAGGCCTCGGCCCAGCTGGCCAGATCTGTCAGCCGCATTACGCCACTGCTGTTGGTACACAAGCGGCCGTCTGCTCGGGAACACCAGCGCTCTCCTTCTGTTCCCACTGATCCACTACAATCACTTACAGAGCTTCCCGGTGCAAACCGTCCATTCACAGCAAATCAGCTCCAGAGCGGCATCATGCTAACAACACTGGATAATGGAGCGACTTGAGAACAAGAAGTGGAGTGGAGTTTTGACTGCCTATAAGAGTGAGATCTTAAAACTCAGACTTCATATCCCATCCAACACAATAAATCATGTGAGTAAAGCTGAAAAAAAGCAGCAGAAAACCTGCTATTAGCATCCATCTTGGGTGATTTATTCAGCCAAAGTAATGAATTTCATATGGAACTATGAGTTAATACTGAAAATTTTACATCTTCAATCATGGCAAAACAAAACAAAACAAAACAAAACAAAACAAAATAAAATAAAATAATTATTAATTATTATTATAAATGTATTACATTTCTATGAATTTATACAAAATTAAAAATAATAATAATAATATAATATCCCTAACTCCAAGTATTACATTTCTATAAATTAATACACAATAATGAAAAAAATCTAATCTAATCTAATCTAATCTAATCTAATATAATATAATATAATATAATATAATATAATAATATATTTTAGAGATCTAGCTTTAAAGGAAAACAACTATCAGGAAAAAGTGGTAAATGGGATGGATGTTAATAGCAGGTGTAGACAAGGATAGGAGGATGGACAGAACAGATCACTGATACCTTCTGGGAGCTCCGTCCTCATACGGCTGGATAATGACCACCTTGACGGAGATGGAGGTGCGCAGCAGGTCGATCATCTGCTCGTGGGAAATAGAATAGAATAGAATAGAATAGAGGTGTTGAACAAACCCTTATCCCTTAGGTAAACATCCATATATATATATAATTTATTTCAATTAAAAATTATTATAAAATCATAAAATAATTAAAAATTATAAAACTATTGTAAAATTACAATTTATAATAATTATTATCAAATTTGTAAAGATTTTATAATACATTTTTTATAACTAAATTATCAAATTATGTTTAATTATAATTTTATAATAAAATAATTACAAATTATTAACAAACCTCTAACCCTAAGCATAAAATGTAAAAAAATTAATTAATTAAAATATATGAATTGATAATATAACACAGAGTTGTTGAACAAACTCCTATCCTTAAGTATTAAACTTTTAATTACACGCCACCGTCACGCAATCTCATTCAGTCATTAGAGAGAACTGACCTCCAAACCAGCAGCCCATCACTGAACCAGAGGAAAGCAGGAGTGGACGGGCAGGTGAAGGGTTAAGAGTACATAGGAGAGTACATTGATAGGTAAAAGTGTATTTCATAAGTCAGCGGAGTCATAAGTCACAGGAGCGGGAGGTTTGGTGAGTCAGTAAATACTCTGAGGAGAGGCTGATCTGTCTTAAAAACTTTACCGTAATAAGCTGAGCTAGTGAGAGTGACTCACTGTAACTTGATTTCAACTGTTAGTATTAGTTAGTTGTCAACAAATACAGTCATTTTAATGATTCAGTGACCGACACATTAGTTTGAATGAACAGCTTGAGTTTGTTTTCATGATTCACATGATCAACAACAGACCAATCAGCTGTGAGCTTCAGACTGGACTTCAACAACAACATTAATCTAAAAGCTGACTTCATTTTTAACTGGTATCCATTCTTCTGAAAATGACTTTGAATGGGTTATTTTAGAATAGCAAAATAATGATGTACACAATATTGTAATGTACACAAATTGTTAGTACTGCTTCATATACATATGGTTAAAAACAAAAGATTATTCAGTTTAGAAAACCAGAAAAGATACTGTATCATGGATTCGCTTTGACGTAAAAATCAAATGTAAATATATAATGAATAAAATGTTTAGCATAAATAAAATGAATAAATATAAAAAATAAAAAAATAAAAAAGCTAGAAAATATTTAATTTCCATTGATGCAATTATCAAATGTTATGCAAATATATAATGAATAAAACCGAATAAATAAGTAGATAGATACCATTTATTTTTTATTTAAGGTCAGAAAAGATATACATTTTATTTGATGTAATATTCAAATGTTATGTAAATATATAATGAATAAAACTGATAGCATAAATAAATAAATAATAGACAATAAAAAACAAAATTTGACAGCCAGAAAAGATATCAGAAATTTTCTTTGATGTACAGTACTGATCAAATGTTATGCAAATATATAATGAATAAAACTCATAGATAGAATGAATGAATGAATGAATGAATGAATGAAGGAATTAAGAAAAATGAGAAGGCCAGAAAATATATATTTTTTTCTTTTATGTAAATATCAAATGCTATGAAAATATAATTAATGAAACTGGTAGCATAAATAATAAATAAAATTAATAAATAAATATATTTTTTAATTTTTTTAAATAAAAATGATAAGGCCAGATAAGATATTTTCAATTTTATTTGATGTAATATCAAATGTTATGCAAATAAAAAAATAAAAAAATGAATGAATGGTGCCAGCCAGCAATGGCAAAGTCATGGGTTTGATTCCCAGCAATGCAAGTCGTTTTGGATAAAAGCATCTGCCAGATGCATAAATGCAAATGTAAGCTCTCTGTGTACATAACATGCACCATTGAATCACTCGCAGTAACACCAGGAACGTGTAGTAAATAAGCACATTTTGGGTGTTTTGATTTCACACTGACTTTAAAGCAGCCCAACCTTGTGTTTTCCTTCAACACACATCATTAGACAGATCAACGAGACGCTGAAGCACTGCTGGTCAGCTGGTATCAGTGTTTTCATCCAGTACAATGAATCATTACACAAAGAACAACAAACACCCTCCAAGACAGCAGCTAGAAGCAAAGAAAAGCGTCAAGTGAGCGAGCTGCAGTAATCCTCAAAGGGAGGCTAAACTCCGGCTCTTCCCACACACGTCTGTGTCTGCGCTAAACTGCTTTAAAAGAGCAATCTGTTGTGCTGTCTGCCAGAGCGCCTCACATTACAGCCCCACTCTCAAACTCTCGCTGAGGAGGTGCTGACACACACGCTGTGAAACCAGGAGCAAGTGCTGTCAGTCCGGCCGTAATGCTGAGGAGCTCCTAGACTACAGTGAAAGAGAAACACACGCAAACAGCTAGTATGAGCCGAAACTGTGACATTTTGTGGCGAACACGATGTCAAAAATAGCACTACACAACAAGTCTCCAGTATTGAGACATTTTTGCACTCACGAAACGCAAAATATAGTACAAAATGACAATAATCACGGTCAGTCGCAATATATGTGATCCGTGCTGGCAAAATGAGTCAGAATACGCACGGGCTAATTTTGAGCTACAGGCAAAAAAAACAAAAAAAACAAGTGGAAAAAGTCAATTTTGGTCGACTTTGAGGGTTTCACAAAAATTTAGCCCTCGTCTAGCGATCCCAAAGCTCCAAATAGTAATTAAACATCTAAAATGTGACCCTGCCTGGACCACAAAAGCAGTCTTAAGTCGCTGGGGTATATTTGTAGCAATAGCCAAAAATACATTGTATGGGTCAAAATTATAGATTTTTCTTTTATGCCAAAAATCATTAGGATATTAAGTAAAGATCATGTTCCATGAAGATATTTTGTAAATTTCCTACCGTAAATATATCAAAACTTAATTTTTGATTAGTAATATGCATTGCTAAGAACTTCATTTGGACAACTTTAAAGATGATTTTCTCAATATTTAGATTTTTTTTGCACCCTCAGATTCCAGATTTTCAAATAGTTGTATCTCGGCCAAATATTGTCCTATTATCCTAACAAACCATACATCAATGGAAAGCTTATTTATTCATCTTTCAGATGATGTATAAGTCTCAATTTAAAAAAATTTACCCTTATGACTGGTTTTGTGGTCCAGGGTCACAAATGATCTTTATTTGTATGTTTTCTGAGAGGTGCACCTTTTTCTCTGCTCGCTTCTTGACGACTGCCGCTTCCCCTCAGCACAAGTTCGGTAGAGTTGTAAAGCGTAGCGTTCCAGCTTTGTGAATATTCACAGTGAATTCTCGATGGCACGAGTCTGCACCAGTGAAATGTGATCGACTTCAAACGGGTGTAGCTCAGTTATTTTTTGTCCGATTCCAACAAATCATAATAATGATAACAATGCCATTGTCTAATGCTATTTCATGCATTCTGACTTATTTACACTGCGAAAGAGTTGGATTCTCATGCTAAACATGACCAAAGTCTCAAAAAATGAGTTGGACGTATGACAGAGTATTTCTGTGCCAAAGACACTCCTTCAGGGTTTGTATATGTTTCGGAAAGTTTTTTTCAAGTATGGCTCTTCATGACATCATGAAGGGCAGAATTCTTCTTCAGGAAGAGCACACGCACACATCAACCAGAGCGAGAGCAAGAGCAAGAGCAGCCCATCAACGTGCTTCAGTCGGGTTACGGAAGTCGTTGGCAGCGCTGCACAGGACTTGCTCGACTATTTTGTTTTAGGGTCAAATGGACATTTTTCACCTGAGGTTCGGAGCCAGATTACAGGGGGGTAAAAATGACTTTAGAAAGATGGCAGCATCAATATATTATTTTTACACAGAGATTGGTTGGTCTATTAGTAAAATCTGTTGACTTGAGCAATCTTTGTTGCATTATATGACAGTGGTGACCATTCAAAAATGGGAAAAAGCACTTTTCAAGTTTTTTCTCCAAAGTTTGCATGCCTGTAACTCAAGAATTTTTAAAAATATCTTAATGCTCATTTAGATTTGCGGTCTTAACAAAC
Organism: Sinocyclocheilus anshuiensis; assembly: GCF_001515605.1. NCBI lineage: Eukaryota > Metazoa > Chordata > Actinopteri > Cypriniformes > Cyprinidae > Sinocyclocheilus > Sinocyclocheilus anshuiensis. The sequence goes on from NW_015537961.1 coordinate 610,700, forward strand.
TTTCCTTTGGGCATCTTCATTTTTAAGGCTCTATATGGTTCCATTCCAGCAATATTGGGATCTTAAGATGGCTCCAGGAGTAAAAAGTTGAGTAAGTAGTTCACATTTTCAGTGGTCAAAAACCAAATCTGTGTCACTTTGCATTCAGCAGATTCTTCTTTTCTTTTAAAGAGGAAGGTCTGAAGAACAAATAAAGTTGAAACTAAAAATGTATCTTGTTTCCCAATATCAAAATAACTGCACAGAACATACCTGTCTGAGTGCCATTAATACTATTTTTTCCAAAGTTTGCATGACTGCAACTCAAGAAGTATTAATGATATCTCAATATGATTTCAGATTCTGGTTCTTAATAATCTTTTCTTTTGGAATCTACATTTTCAAGGCCCTATATCGTTCAGTCACATAGATATGGGATCTTAGTGCAGCTCCATATTCAGATTGTTGAATATTACCCATTTTCAGTGGTCGAAAAACAAATGTTGGTCACTTTGTATATAGCTGATACTTATTATATTTAAAGGGGAATGTCTGAAGAAAAAATAATGTTGTAACTCGAATTGTAGCTTGTTTCCCTCAATCAAAACAATTGCATAGAACATACATGTCTGAGTGTTACTTGCTTTACACTACATTCAACGGACCCGCAGTATACGTCACTTCCTGTTTGTTGCTGCCGTGTGTTTTGAGTTTGAGCTCCGTCAAGTTAATTCTTTATCATCTATTTT
>NW_015537961.1:612169-621650 GCF_001515605.1 Sinocyclocheilus anshuiensis
GCTAGGTTTGTCAGTATGAATATTCTATGGAAAAAAGCCGCTAAAGCCGCTATGAAAAAAGCCGCTAAAACGGTCTGAAAGTTGCTAAATCTAGTGCTAAAGTCGCGCTCGTGTGTGTGAGACGCGGGAGCTGATGGCAGGGGGCGGTGGATATTTGTGGAGGTCAATGTGGATATTGTGGATGAGTTCTTCTGTGTCATCACGTTCTATTAGTTCTACAGCTTCAGTTTCAGAACTTTCACGCTTAGTAACACATACAGCTGTTCCCTCACCACAGTGCAACAGTGAAAAGGGACCCCTTTCAAACAGTGTCGCGTTCCGAACGTTGTTTAAGCGACATACACCGGTATTGCGGTATTTTAAAAATTCATATCATAACAAAAATAAACACCGGTATTCGGTATGAACCGGTATACCGCCCAGCACTATTTACAAGTATTTTTCATCGTTAGTTCATGTTTAATATTGTTAACATATGGAACCATATTGTAAAGTATTACTGTATTATCTAATCAGCCTAGAAAAGTGAAAAAAACACTTTTCTGACATTCAGACTTTCACATTTTTCTATTTATATATGTGGATTTAATTATTAAATAGCATTAAAGGTAAAAAACATGCTTTCATATGCACTATTCACAGAGCTACTCGGCATAACAACGTCTAAAATAGACATAAACAACACAATGTCTTCTTGTGATGAAAACTCTGACTCAAGGTCAGTTCACACAGTGAACTCTTTAACATGCAAGAGAAAGCGGTTTCGCTACAGTTTAATGATGGAGGACTGCCATGAATCTGCCAAATCTACATGCAAACAGAAGTAAAGCGAGAAAACCTGCTCAACGATACTAGGACATGGACAGTACTGTGGGCTCTTTGAAACTTTTGGCAGCACTCGAGGCTAAAAGCAGCAGCTCATAGTGAGTCTGCAGATGTGAGGCATCCCGGTCTCACTGCCAGGACTTGAGGTGCACCGCAGATGGCCAAACGGGACGGCAGAGGCCCAGATGGGCCGTACAGCAGACCTGTGCCTTCTGACAGCTTCTGGGCCGAACCACAGCATCTCATCCAGAACAGACGAGCACATGCAGCAGATCCCAGCAGCCCTCTGGAAAAACACATCCTGCTGAAGGTGCTCTAAGAGTTTTTTTGCCATGCAATGTGGTTTGGACGCAAAACATTCTTCAAAATGTTCCAGTGAAAAAAGTACGTCAAACAGGTTTGGAACGACATGAGGATGACTAACATTTTTTTTTTTAAATCAATGGCTCAAGAAGGCTGCATTTATTTGATTTAAAATACAGAAAAAGTAATATTGTGAAATATTATTACAATTTAAAATAACTGTTTTCTATGTGAATATATTATAAAGTGTAATTTATTCCTGATTTTCAGCATCATTACTCCAGTCTTCAGTGTCACATGATCCTTCAGAAATCATTCTAATATGCTGATTTGCTGCTCAGGAAACATTTCTGATTATTGTCAATGTTGAAAACAGCTTAATAATTTTGTATAATCACATTTTTTTTCAGGACTCTTTGATGAATAGAAAGTTTAAAAGAACAGCATTAATTTGAAAATAGTGCTGTCAAACGATTAATCGTGAGTAATCGCATCCAAAGAAATAAAAGTTTTCGTTTACATATATATATATGTGTGTGTACTTAGTATATTTATTATGTTTATATAAACACACACATGCATGTATATATTTAAGAAAAATATTTTTTGTTTATATTAATTATTAAAAAATAATAAAACTATTATTATTATTATTATTACTTTAGTCACTTTTGATTAATTTAATGCATCCTTGCTGAATAAAAAGTATTAATTTCTTTTTAAAAAAATTACTGACCCCAAACTTTTGGAATGGTAATGTACTACTGTTATAATATTACTAGTGCATCAGTAATATTGCAATGACATTTTACAAAATTGCTGTTTTACTGTATTTTTGGTCAAATTAATGCAGCCTTGGTGAACATAAGAGACTTCTTTCAAAAACTCTGAAAAGTCATCCAAACGTTTGACTGCTAATGTATATTTTTCCATTTTGGAATTATTATAATTTGTCGTATGTTGAATTATTATTATATATATATATAGAGAGAGAGAGATGCTGCAGACTGTGTCACACTCATTGTCGTGTCTGTAGAAATTTGCTCAAAGTCCAGTGTGACCGCGGTGCAAGTCCAGTAAATAATGTTGAAATCACTTCCAGCACCTTTAACTGCTAACTGGCAGCGCTTGAGTTATAGTAAAGCAGACAGTGGAAGTCAAATAAGAGGGCATAATTAGCATAAGCAGCGAAACGCTCCTATCACGTCCTTGATATTCATTGGCTCATTCTGTATGCAAATGTATCCCGTCCTCCAGGAGCTGGATGCTCTACAGGTACAGGATGTCAGATCAGATCTCACACACACACACACACGGTCGCAGCGCTGCGTTTGGCTCGTCTGTTACAGCACGGGATGCATGCGGCTCTGAGAAACAAGGACACCCTCATCCGCGCTGACCTGCGGCGCTGTGACTTTAAAGGTGTGCGGCGGGTTTCGCTCTACACTCACAGACAGAGACGCTTCATTTAATGAGCCTGACCATGATGTTCACAAAACAGCACAAGCTCGGTTTTAACACCCAACAAATCCACAAATTCCAGCACTGACGATGTTAATGGTAAATCAAATATTTATTACCATTTTATAATTTATTGTTATTAATCACTTAAACTTATCAGTCAGGGTTGGGCAAAATTATGAATTAATAAAACATATATAAGCCTTTGAATTCATGAATTTTAATTGAACTGGTCACATCCACAGTATGTTGAATTTGACTGAATTTGAATGGGGAAAAAATTATTTACTTTATTGTAATTTAAAGAAATTCACATAGCCACTGAATTTCATTAATTCAATTTCTGCTGTACAACATCAATAATTACTAAATTAATTATGTCCATTTATGTCCTGAGTGTGATTACTGATTAGACATATTTCTTTCTAAATAAATTCAGGATATTAATTTTATATTTATATTATTTATATTTATTTATACCATTACATCAATAGACACTAAACAAAAATATTTGCCTGCGTGAGGATTGTCAATTTATGTTAATGACTTATATAATTATAAAATGCAGAAAATCAAGTTGTAATTCTAACTGAAAGCAACACTCACACTGTTTTTTCATGTTTAATAGACCAATTTGGAGTAGATGTCACAGTTACGTCACTTGCAGCTGCGCACGCATTGTGGTGGCAGAAAAACACTGGGAACATGTGGAGGGAAACGGGTAAAATCCATGGAATAAGAGAAAAAATTGATTGTTGTGCATTTGGATGTCAGAATCGGAATGCAAATAATTTTTATATAACACTGTAGTCAAAGACGCCATTTGAAGCTAAACGCAGACGAACAATAGGTCTATATAATGTTCATATAGGGGACATATTGTATTAGCCCTACAGTTGAAATACATGAATTAAATACTATTTAAACCTATAACATTTTACATAACATTTACCTATTTTATCTCACAATTCTGACTTTTTTTCTTGCTAATGCAAGTTTATATCTCCTAGTTCGGACTTTATAACTTTATTCAACTCAACAATTGCGAGTTTGTCAATTCTGAGGAAAAAAAGGCAGAAGTGTGGGATTATAAACTAAAAAGAAAGAATGACGAGTTGATTTTTCTTACCAGAATTGTGAAATATAATCTCGGAATTGCAAGAAAAAAGTCAGAATTTTGAAATATAAACTCAAAATTTAATTTTGTATTATTTTATTCCATGGCTTGAATAGACTGCTACGTTAAAACTGCCATTTTCTGCCACCAGATAGGCTCCGTCCACAAAAACGTCATCACTGTTTGCAAACACTGAAATTGGTCTATACTGTAAAGCTGCTTGCTTTAAATCAATCTACTGTATAAAGCGCTATATAAATAAACATGACGTGACTGGAGTGCTGAATTGCAGAGCTGGTGCAAACTTATCCACACCGCTGTAATCAGATGCTTTCTTAACTGCTGTTTTCTCACCGCTCTCATTTTTGTTGTGTGTTTATTTCGTTATTGAGAGGAAAGCGCGCAGCACATATTTACATATTCATCTAAATGCCGCTCTCAGCAGCGTCTGGTTCGGCTGCAGTGACACTCCAACTCTCATAAGCGTTGTGTGTGTCGTCTTCTATTGTATTTGCATAAAGGAGAGCTGAATTACAGTCTTGCGCTACAGCGCCACACTGGTCAAACTGCATTACTGCAGGCCCTTACATTTGACAACAAAAATAACAAAATGCCTGGATTTTGTTCACGAAATTTCGCCAAGCAGTGGTAAATGTGACCACACCACAGAAATTGTTAGAAAACAGCACTGCTCTTACCTCAAGTCTTTGTACGATCTCTCTAATGTCCTCTCCACAGTTGTCGTGCGCGGAAAGCATCACGCACTCGCCGCGTTCGTAGAAGATCTTGATGCTCATGATGCCAGACGACCAGCCGATGACGTCCCGACAGGAGCAGTTAAAAATCACGTTCTTGGACTCCACCTCGATCAGCACGATGAACTCGTTGGAAATCCCCAGCAGGCACTCCACGTCCGCCGACTGGCCGAAATCCCGCGCCACCATGCTCCACGTGACGGCGCCCACGCTGTGGAGATGAGCGTCCTTCCGCGGCTTCACCCGCTCCTTCTTCTTGGCCCCTAGCGTGATGAAGCTGAATTTGACCGCAGAGTCCATCGTCGTCGTGCTCACGCAGTTCTCCGCGAGGTCCTTCAGGTACTCCTGCCGCGTGCGGGTCGCCATGGCGCGAAACTTCTCCGATTTGTGCGCCGCGTTTTCCCCGTTGATCACCTTGGCCAGCAGGAAGTCCCTGAAGACGGCTGACTTGGGAAAGGTCACGCCTTTAGGAACGGGAGGACCGAACGGAGGCACGTCTTTCGATCTGGATACCGCAACACTGCAAGGGCCACAACGAGGGATTGAATGACCAGTTTAACTAATGCAAAACAATACGAGATGCACTTCACAGATCTGAAAACATTTTAAAAAATATTCTAATTCCGTGAAACAAAAAAAAAAAAAGAGAAATTTTGAAGAAAGTTCATGCAGATCTTTCACAAAGAAAGCAGCAGTGAACATGAACTGGCAAACTCCAAAAATAACAAAACAAGCATCATAAAAGTAGTCCATATGATAGATTCTCCAATAGAGTTTCATGATAAACAGACTGAAATATAAGTCTTTATTCACTGGAAACACAAGTGAAACAATATTCAAACTTTCAGACTTTTATGCTGCACGTTCAGTCACGAAAAGCAACAGCATTTGCTGTCACCAATGAGACAGAAGAGCTACAACAGGGCCAGTGTTATTATAATATTATTTGTATACTATTATAGTATTTATTAAGCATTTCTTTATATATTTAGCTTTATTTTTATATTATTATTTTTATAATATTATATATATATATTTTTTTTTTTAATTTTATATGCTTTTATAATTTTTATAATTTATATTTTTTAGCTTATTTATTTTACTAGCTCATTTATTTTTGCTTCAGTTTTCGTCAATTTAGGCAACATTTATAATTTTTTTTGCAACATTCCTAATTTTTTTTCCTAAGCTTTTTTTTTTCAGTTGTAGTTTTTCATCTAATATTTTCATTTTATTTCAGCTTTTGTAATTTAGTTGTGCTTTTGTCATTTTTATTAGTTTTTATTTGTATTATATATTGTAAATAATTTTATTCCTATATTCTAGTTTTATTATTCAACTTTTAAATTTCTTACCATTTTTATTTTAATGTAGCTGAGTGGTCATAAAAAGCAGTTCCCTGCATGTATGTGAAAAATAAAAAATTAAATTTGATCCGATTAATTTTCAGTATTTCAGCTTAAACTTATTTCAGTTGCCAAGACGGGGGTTACAAGGTAATTTTTTTCATTATTTATTTATTTATTTATTTTATTTTACATTCTGTTTTATTTTTCAGCTTTATTTCAATGACCAAAAATAATAATTTTTCATTGTTTTAGTTAACAATAACAACATGAGACGTGGAGAGAAGATTATCAGTGAATACTGACTTAAAATTAGCTTTGTTCCTAACATAAAGCTACAGTATGACTTCAGAAGACGTATAATATATAGAGTAGGAGTCATATAGACTACATTTGTATGGGGAAGTCGTGGCCTAATGGTTAGAGAGTCAGACTCATAACCCAAAGATTGCGGGTTCGAGTCCTCACTTTACTTTCATGCGTTTTTGTCCATTTCTGGGCTTTTCAGCCACTGGTTACTGTAGGTTTCATTACATGGAAAAGAGCTGCACAAACCAGATTTCTCCATTTGAGTTCCACGGTTATTTGGAACGACATGAGGATGAGTAAATTATGACATAATTTAGTCTTTAATTGCAATAATTAAACGTCCCAAACAGCCTTTGGCACTGCTTTTAAACAGAAGATCAAAAACTACAGGCGATTTACAATTACAGGCAAGCCAAGCATTGACACAAGATCGATTCCTGTAAGTTCTCCAGCATTTAAGCTTCATTAATATTTTTCTCTTCACAGTAACAGACATCAAAGGTAAATGAAATCACTTCATTTCTCTTAACAGCTATCATAGCGATCATAATTTACAGTGTAAATCAAAGGCATCTGGTTCACTTGCCTGTAGCAGACGTTCTCAGTGCACGGATTGTGAACTTTAACGATGACGAACACATGCTGGAAATGGGAGCGGATGTTTTTGGGTGTGAAGGGCAAGGCACCGGGCTCCTGAAACACGATGGTGACGATGTCATTTCCTATGTGTCTCTTTCTGAGCAACTGGTGAGACGAGAAAGAACAGAGGTGAATGGACTCGGTGTGTGCCGTTTATTCAAAGGACAGGTCAAACAGCAGCTTTTGCATCATTAGCAAGAACAGGAACAGGAAGTGAGGTGACACTGTGTAGTAACAAATCCACCAGCTTCAAAGTGCCCTGAAAAAAGGTGACATAACAATCCATTTCACTTTCGGCTAATATGTACTAAATGAAACTCTGATGACCGAAAAATAACCGAAAATGACATTTTCAATTCTCTTTTGTAACCAGGGCCCAAAATTAACAGAGTGGAACATAATAATAATAATAATAATAATTTTATGTTGCTAAAAATAGTGAAAAATAAATGAACAACTATAATAATAACTCTAATAATAATAATAATAATAATAATAATTTTATGTTGTTAAAAATTATTTATTTTAGGTTGTTAGAAATAGTGAAAAAATAATTAAAAACTCTACTACTACTACTAATAGCTACAATTCTGAAAATAAATTAAATGTATTATTATTATTATTATATTAATAACAACAACAATAATTTTATGTTGCTAAAATAGTGGGAAAAAAAACTCTAATAATAATAATAACAACAAAAATAATTTTATGTTCCTAAAAATAGCGCAAAATTAACACTTGCCAAGCGCAAAATGAGAGTAAAATAAATAAATAAAAAGCTATAATACTAATACTAACACTACTTCTACTACTACTAACAATGATAATAATTTTGTGTTGCTAAAAATATGTTTGTCCTCCAAATCAAAAGCCAAAAAAAAAAAAAATTTTCACAGCAAAAAGAAACAGATTAAACATATAAGAGCTATTAATACATAAAAAACCTAAAATAATCGTCAGCAATGTGCCATCTGGCATAATCTTGGCACAATAAATGGCACAAAAGACTCATGCAGACGCTGTGAAAGACTACTTAAAATCTCTTAAGCTCATCCATAAGTACAATATCAGAATCTGGAGAGATTTTTAGCACAGTCAGCCCTTCATATCTCAAAGATATTTGATAAAGCAACGGAGTGAGGAACTCATAATATTCAATTAACCCCGAGCCTGCCTTCCTGTGAGTGGCCAAGGGTGACAAACAGGATTATGGGTGGATGAGAAGATGAGAGGCTGAACTGTGCCCGAGTCTTCTGGAAGCTTACGGACAGGGATTTATTCACTAATCCTGCGCATTCGAATAGAATTGAAGTTGGAGAAGAAAAAGACAGAAAATCCTCTAATCCTGCCAATCGACTGTCAAGAGATGTAAGTGACAGCGACACGGCTCCAGTCAAGACACACGCAGCTGAAGTTAATGCATTTGATAGACTATAAACATATTATGCTATATAAAACATATCAAATATATTTAATGCCATTACTTTTAATGCTGTTAATGCATTTACCAAATTTGACTTAATTACAGTTTCAAATTAAATCCAGACTTTTAACAAAAGTGAAGTCTGCAGTCTTTGAGTGTCAAAATTCTATTGAATTATTATTATTTTTTTACATATTATTTTGTTTTCTTCACCAAAAAGAAGTAAATGCTTTAAAATGCACATGCACACGATTTAAAAACAAAACAAAACAAAATAAAAAAAGAAAATAAACAAATAATGGAGACAAAACAGGAAATAATTAAAAAGAAACTATATGCAGAATACAGTATATGCTGGAAATAATTATAAACCGTTCAAACCTTAAAAAGTCAAACATATTATCCGGGGGGGGGGGGGGATGCTAATATATAGTTCAGAATATATAGTAAGAAATAATTATAAATTATAATTGGGGGGACTGAGGGGGGAAAAAATCTAACATATTGTTAAAAAGAGGGAAGAAATAATAATTAAAAATACTTCCATATTCATATTTACTTTCACATACTTAGATTAATAAATATATATTTTAATTTATAAATACATAATCAGATTTAATATATATTGGGAAGTGCTACATCAACTACCGCATATTAATATCAAAACCTGATGATCATGTTCTTCAGCATGATTTGAGAACGTACCAAAGAGCATGGGGCTTATAACTAACTAACTAAATAAATAAATAATGGCTGTGGGCCAAAAGTGACTGCCAGACAATGGTAGTATCTGATAAAGAGGACATATCATGGTTAATACCATGTACAGTCATTATTACACAAGAAATCCCATCAGGCTGATCAGAAGGCCGAATGTGAAGTCATTAGCCAATCACAACAGAGCTGATTAGCATAAGGAGTGTAAGTGTAGTTGAGCCGCACCTGCTGTCTGTTGTTGGGAGTGTAGGGCAGGAGTGTGGACACGTGGAACATCAGCTCATAGTCTTTATAGGTGGTGTAGAGCGAGTGAGAGCCGGTGGAGTCCGCTGGAACAACAGCAGAGCCAGTCAATACACCCAAAACACATCCTGTGCTACAGAAAGAGCTTTTCTGGATTGTTCTCTGCTGATCCAGTCCATTTCTACTCGCCCTGACAATTTCAGCATCTAGTATTTGTAGTATTTAGTGTGATTTTAGGATCATTGAGATACTACTACAGTTTTTATTAATATTTGAATCAGTAATTTTGCAGGTTTTTTTGTCATTCGTACTTTTGTTTATATATATATATATATATAAA
>NW_015537961.1:621682-625350 GCF_001515605.1 Sinocyclocheilus anshuiensis
CAATTTTTATCATAATTAAGTAAATAATAAATAAATAAATAGTTAAATAATAGTGTGTGTGTATATATATATATATATATATATATAATTTTGTAAATGTGGAAAAGTGCTATCAAGCAACAAAAAGAGTGTCCAGTGTTTGAGGCTGATATGCTCTGTGCTGTATGTTGATGGTGTTAGCATTAGCACATACTCTTGTTGTCCAGCTGTGCTCGGTACTTGGTGAAGCCCTTCAGCCGGACTCTCTGACCGAGCAGATCCAGGAACTCGTCCAGCGCCGGGCCGGCGTTCTCATTATTGTACATCTCCTCCTCTGTGCTCTGCCCCACTTTACAGTACAGGACACCCACTTTGTGCTGGAAACTCAGCTGCAACGCAATCAAACACACAGATTACATTTCATTAGTGTCATACACTGTCTCGAGGTCAATAAGGGCTACAGAGGCTACTTCCTTCTTTAAAGAGGGATTGTGGGTAATTCAAACAGTTTAAAACCAATCAGTCAGGCACGTAAACAGATGTAGTCATGAATGAAACGGTCATCTCTACATTCATCAGGCAGCTGCGTGTTTATTTTTACACGAGTCCATTCAGAAGAGCTCAGTCTGTGATATAAACATCAGTTCAGCAGGTAGAACAAGGACTACAAATTCATGAGGATTAATCATCATTATGGAAATGGAAGGATTACGTTGATAAACTCAACAGGAGCCGAGTGGAAAACCTGCGTCTGTGGGATCGTCATGTTTCACCTGTGAAATTACGGGTGAAATGTGTCATTTAACTTTGAAATAATTATCGCTTCTAAACAGGTTTCTCAAACTACTACTACTACACGCACACATATGTACTGTATGTATGTATGTGTGTGTGTGTGTGTTTTCCTTTGGAAACATACATGTTCTTGTTTAGATTGAGGCAGTGTTATTTTAGTTATTTAATTATGTACTTATGCACTTTTATAATATTCTGAATTAACTTTTATTTTCATATTCCAGTTTTAATTGTAATATTAGATGAAATCATTACATTTTATTGTGGATTTTTTATATTTCTAAATTCTAATTAAGAATTATTAAATTATTATATTTATAAATATAATATAAAATATTTTAATTGAAATTAAATATTTCAGGGTTTTTTTTTTCAGTTAAATCTCATTAAAAATTGTAATACTTAAACTTATTTCAGTTAGTTGCCAAAGCAGCATTTAAAAAAAAATTGTCATTTAATATTTATATTTTATTTCAACTAACTAAAAATAAAAAATAAAAAAATTAATCTAAATAATGATAACACTAAGCAAATAAATGAGATATATGCTGCTTGCTTTGCTGTGTTATATCTATAAAATAAAATCTACATGTATAGAATAAGCAGAACAATCCGCAAAATGAGACACACAAAATATTTAACATCAAAAACAGTGTAGTGCTTAAACCATAACCATAATAATAATAATAATAATAAAACCATTATTATTATTATTATTATTATTATTATTAAAGAAATTGCATACACATACACTTTTTTGTAAGAGAAAAAGTAAATGCTATTTTGTAAAGTGAGCACAAAATGCACAGTGTTTATTTATAATAATAATAACAATAATAATTATATTATTATTATTATTATTAATAAAAACAAACAAACCAGCCTGAGGTGGTTTGCTGGTCTAGTTTAAGCTAGTTTAGCTGACAAAGTGCTCAAACCGCTCTAAAACCATCAAAAGAGAGGGGTAAGATAAGCAAACCACCTGTTTTCCTCACTTCAACATTAATGATTCCAATCAGTCTCTTGAATTTCCCTCATTTCATTTGATCAGAAGTGAGCTGTGACAGAAATACAGCTTACAGTTACTAGAAAACAGCAGCAATCAGTCACAATCCAGCACGGAGTCGTGATGAACGATTAAAAAACAGCCAAACGCTCCTCCTTACGCAAGCGTAACCCAGTTGTGATGCGCCGAGCGCGGCTGATGAGGCAGGAGTCAGACTCCGCTCTCTTACGAGGGTCAAGTATTCCCAGCGTGCATCCATACTGTTGTCATGGCGACCTCGCACTCGGAAACCTAGGAACAGCCAGTGACTTCCACGGTGTCTACTCGAGCAACGCTAATGTAGTCCAGAGGAGATGCCCTACTTGGCTTTAGGAAGGACACACACACACTCACACACACACACACACACACACACACACACGGATGAGTGCAGTGAACTCGAGGTATAAAAGAGGTAAATGACGACATCCAACTGCTGACACATTCTGAATGGGTTGATATATGGCCAACAGGCAGATTTTAGACAAAGAAAACGGTGAGAAGACATAAAATGCTTGCAGGAGTCAGAAACACAGAGGGGCAAATATAACGTGAGCAGTCACATGAGCCAACAGCACTTCCCCTTTGACGGTTTACATTTCAACAGCATCAAATAGACAAAAGTTCGGTTATAAACCCTAGTGAGCTGCCTACCTAAGAAATAATATTTAATAATATTTTTAAGTAATATAATACATTTAAAAAGTCAAAATTATTTATTACATTTTTTTAAATTGATTTTTTTTAAATATATATTTCATACATATTTTACACTTTTTTAAAATACTTTAAAATTTGTATAAATAATCTTGGCTTTTAAATTTTTTACTATATTATAAAATTATAAAAAAATATTATTTATTAAATATTTTAACGTATGTAAAAAAAAAATTTTAAATGTAAAATTTTATATATATATATATATATACACATACACAGTGCATGCATAATTATTAGGCACGTTGATATTCTGAACATATTTTTTTTCCAAGCACATTTTACCAATTCCAAACCACATCAATCTTAATAACTACTATTAATTTTGTATTTGATCATTTATAAGTGATACATAATTGTCCATGAAGGCTGGAAGTGAAAAACTCCTTATTAAGCAGGTTTTCTTTTACAGATAAAATGAGGCAAAAAAGAGATTTAACTTGGACTAAAAGTCAAAAATGATTAAATGCCTATGAGAAGGATGCAATACTAATGCAATACTAAGTTAAGTCATGATCATTGGACAGCGAAATGCTCATTGGGTCAGTAGGGTCAGAAAAAAACAGGTGGAGAAGAAAAGAGACATGTTAACTGCAAAAGAATTAAGAATTAAATGGGTCATATGATGTTGCTAAAAAGAACATTATTTTGTGTGTTTGGTGTAATGAAATGTGTTTATGCGGTTTAAGGTTAAAAAAACACATTATTTTCCACATACTGTACATTATTGTTTCTCCTCTATGCCCCGCCTTTCTGAAACGCGTCGATTTTTACAAAGCTCATCGGTCTGAAAAGCGAGGTGTGCTCTGATTGGCCAGCTATCCAGTGCGTTAATATCTCTTTGGATTTGAGACTTTAGTCTTTGCAACTTTACAGATCTTCTTTATGCACCAAGAGCTTGTAACATTTCAAAGAGAAAGGAAAAATTGAAATCGCATCATATGACCCCTTTAAGATGAAGAATTGGGTGTGAAACCACCAGGAACCCTTTAGTCTCCAGCACCACCATTTTCCAGAACTGCAACTTACCTGTAGTCTCCAGAAGACAAGGTGTCTGGTTCTCAGAGACTTTGCTTGGGTAAAAAATCCTAAAAAATGACCCTCACTTAATAAGAATAACATGCTGAAGTGT
>NW_015537961.1:625958-626322 GCF_001515605.1 Sinocyclocheilus anshuiensis
CCAGTTCAGACTACACGATTTTAGCCCGATTTTGCCACGATTTGCTTGACGTAGGGTGTCGTGGGGATTCGTGAACGACAATTCCATCGTTTCAGCTCGTGTAGTGTGTCACAGTGGACGACAACCGAATCCGCGTCTGCGATGCTTCACGACAGAAATACTAGCATGTTTGATTTTTTTTCCGTCGTCCACGACGAGTTCCGTCACATTGGTGACGTTGACCAATAGCAGCACAGAAGCTCTTTCATACACAGGTTTCAAACATGGCAAAACGAAAGAGAGATGATGGTGCTGCTAGGTGGAATTATGAGATGGAGGAAAGGTTCATGGAGCTGTGGCAACAGTACTCCTGCCTGTATGATGT
>NW_015537961.1:626664-638010 GCF_001515605.1 Sinocyclocheilus anshuiensis
CGCTAGTTCCGCCTTCTCGATGACATCACGCGAGACGTTAAAGACGGCACGCGATGAATGGTCAGGAAGCAATGTGTAGTCTGACATGTTTCTTGTCCACGACACGACAAGATTTTAGGAGTCAAAATCGTGTAATCTGACACAATGACTATCGTGACCGACAAAAATATTGTGTAGTCTGAACCCGGCATTAAATTTACCTTCATAAATCTTGCAGAAACCATGTCATAAATCACTTGTCCCAAAACATTTTTGCGCTTCAGTACATTAAAATTTTTAGCAAAAGGTAAAGAGGCAATTGGAATATCAAGTCTGCATGAATGTCATTCATATAGTGATCAACTTGAATTGTAGCTACAACCCTGCTTGTAGGTCACATGTACCCTCTGCCAGGTCAAATGTGAGACATGAAGTCAAGGACCTGACGATTGGGATGGAAGACAGAAGGGGTCTCGTTCCATCTCTGTCCCTGTCTCTCACACAGGTGCTGGCCTCCTGGGCCTCGATGTCAGGCATGCAGCATCACTGTCACTTAACGGGGTGTAGTCCATCTCTGCAAGACAGACTTTTCAGGATAGGAGATGGACTAAAAATGAGCTCCCAAAACTTACTGCCAGATTTTTCTAAAAGTAAAAGTAATCGAAACTAAAATTCAGAACCTCTAACGGTCATAATTTTCCCATGTCGGTTATTTCGTTTTTTAAATCCTGTTAATACATTCCCCTTAAAAACATGCTACTGTGTGTGTAGTTGGCGCTATACGGGTGTGTATGACATTTTTCCTGAACGCTGCATCTCACGTCTTTAGATGTGAAGACATGTTCTGTCTGAATGGCCAGTAAGAACCTAGAGTAAATATTTGTGTAAATAGAGGGACAGGATGATCACATGCAACAGCGATCAGGAGTCAGATTCACATCTATAACGTTATGAGCACACAGCCCTGTCCAAGCCCTGCTCTTGCTCTGAATCAGCAGTGTTCTGTTTACATCTTTGCACATGGCATTATTTCAAATATTTGTTTATTTTCTACTTTTCATATTGCATTATTTAAAATAATATTCATTTACAAGAGATACAAGCTATTTTCTACTTTTCACATGACAATATTTAAAATGTATTTTGTTTGCAAGAAATGCTGGTTATTTTCTACTTTTAACATGGCAATATTCATTTTATTTTGTTTGCAAAAAATGTAAGTAATTTATTTTCTTTTATTTTTTTTAGGAAACTTGCTTTTTACATTAAACATGAAATGTGACTTTTCATAAGATGTTTTAATTTCAAGCAATGTGTGCATTGATTTCAAATGTTCGAAATATTCAATAAATAACCTTCGATAATGTTTCCTTCGATAATTTTTGAATCACAAAGATAAGAAATGCACTTTCATTAGAAAAAAAAAATCTCACCTTTAATAGTTGAGTATATTTACAGTTGAAACCTTATCAATGAACTATGAGGGCAAAAAAAAAAAAAAACCTTCATTAATCGTAATCAAGGTAAAATGTTAATTTAACAGAGATTTTGATTTTAGGTCATATCGTCCAGCCTTAATCTCTTATTTCCGAGCCTGAAATCTTTGGCACACTTTCAATTAGATCTTGACATATTAATCAAACGTACAGCTGAGAGGATAAAGATTATGAAACACATTCTTCTGTCTGTTCCTAACCAAGAGCTCAACACAGACCCAGATAAGTCTCCCAATGACATGAAACGCCACAAGACAGAAGAAGCACAGGCTAGTGATGGAGGCACAGAGTCGAGTGCTTTACATAACGCCATCCTGACCGCTGTGAGTGACATCCCTGCTCCCGTCAGCCCTCGGGGCAGGAATGACTTCTTCTCACGACTCAAGCACCAGCAAACATGCTGTCAACATACAGTCATTTATTACCCGTACAGCTCTGACGTTACACTGCAGAAAACAGCATCTGCTATAAACAGTGAGCGACCTCTTTTTCAACATGACTGCTTCCGGAAGTATTTTTCCCATTCATTTCTCTGAAGGGATTTTTAACAAACCATCAATAAAGAGTTCTGAGCATTGAACCAAACCAACCAGCTGTGAGATGCAAAAAGCTGTTTGAAAATAAGAAAAAAAAGTTAAAAGAATGAAGCATTGCAAATGCCAATCTTTGCAGAAATGTGCAATATACAAATGTATTTTTTTAAATATAGATTCAATATGAAATATATTAAATAATTACATATAATATTTACATAATGTAAGAAAAAATGAAATATTTAAATATTAAACAGGTAGTTTAAATATTTATAAAACTTTTCAACTAATATATATATATATATATATATATATATATATATTCTTTATGCGTGTGGCAGTGCATTGATTATATATTACAATATTGCAGTATTAAATAAAAACGTATATTATTATCATCATCACAAAAATTATATATATATATATACACATATTGTATATAAAATATTTATATCATATTATATATATTTTATTGTATATTTAATATTGATAATATAGTATAAAACACATTATAATTTTTTTGCTTAACTTCATGGTATGTCTTAAATGCTACTAAAGTTGGATGGAAAAACTAATGAGATCTTCACTTCCAGAACCCTACTGTTGCATTTAGCTGCAGAAGTTTTGTTTCTGCTAAGCCTCCACTGATTCTGTCGTCCCATGAGGAATCACGGTCACACACGAGTATGAGAGGAAAAAGGGACGGGAAATGGAATGAAAGGCTTCACTTCTCACTTTCTGTCACCATCGAGTGAGCAGCAAACTGTCCTGCAGTAGCCTGAGGTAAGGCTCTTTTGTACGCGCGGGTGGCAGACTGGGGGCTCATTAGCACATTATGTGACATAGGTGTTGTTTTTCACACCTGCTTCCCCAGAGGCAGCGATGAAGACCCCCGTTCATCTCCACACAACCTTTCCTTAAAGGCGAAGCCTGTAATTTTAGTGCCACTACAAAATCGCAAAATAACTAGATACAATTTCTGCAGGAAATTAGAGTGGTTTGTGCCTAAACTTGACGTCTAAATTATAAACACCAGTACAAATAACACATATCAGGTCTGTTCTAATTGATAGCATTTCGACACTCGTTACCCAGACTCCCCTGCTTCGCTGTAACGTGCATAAACGCACAGGAGTTTCCTGTTCGACTGACTCAGATGGGATCCCACGCAGGGTCTACGCTAAAACACAACTCTTTTGGGACGAACCCTTACACGCCTCTGCAGAGAAACATGAACCTGAGATCAATAAAGTGCATTTCATGCAGTAATGGAATGTTATTTCTTTCTGTTTTTGTCTCTTGTGTGAGACTTAACACCCTGGGGCTTTTTCTTACGACGTCTGATCTCGACAATAAAAATAAAATAAAAGATTCACAGTACATGTGGCAATGTGAATCCACAGTCTGACATTTATATCACAGGGAAATACTAAGACATAGTGTTCAAAAGTTTGGGCTTGGTAAGATTTTTTGGTTTTTGAAAGAAGTCTCTTATGCTCAGTAATGCTGCATTCATTTGATTTAAAAAAATAGTTAAAACAGTAAAATTGTGATATAATATTACAATTTAAAAAAAGTGTTTTCTATGTGAATATCTGTTAAAATGTAATTTATTCCTGTGATCAAAGCTGTATTTCCAGCATCATTACTCCAGTCTTCAGTGGCACATGATCCTTCAGAAATCATTCTAATATCCTGATTTGCTGCTCAAGAAACATTTCTGATTATTATCAATGTTGAAAACAGTTGTGCCGCCTAATATTTTTGTGGAAAGCATGATAGATTTTATTTTTCAGGTTTCTTTGATGAATAGAAAATTCAAAAGAACAGCATTTATTTGAAATAGAAATCTTTTGCAACATTATAATTTCTTTACTGTCACTTTTGATCAATTTAATGCATACTTGCTAAACAAAAGTATTAATTTCTTTAAAAAAAAAAAAAAAAAAAAAAGAATATAACCAGACAAAAAGAAATTACTGGGCTTTCCATTCATATGACACAAGGTCTATATTTAGCACTAAAAAAATCTTCAAGAAACACTTCTCTTTAAAGACGATTATGAAGCATTATTGAGAGGGCGGGAATGGAACGTCTCTATGTATGAAATAAAATGTAATTCCGGATATATGCCAACCTCATTCACACTTCCACTCAAAGTTGGGAAATCAATGGGCGACTGGAGCTGTTATTGATCGACCCTTAACATCATATTGGCTGATTCTGAAAGCCTGTGGACATGGGAAAAACAGCTCAACATCCGGTGTTTCTGAGACCAATTGCAAAGTGATTTTTAGTCACATGACCATGCATTATTTGCATGAACACTTTCTGTACTCTTGTGTTGCAGATATATTTGGATTGTGAGAAACGGTCACTTCACTTATTCTTTAGGCGTCTTTACACAGCAAGTTAAGGCTGCTTAAAATTTAGTCTAAAGATGCAATGCTGCATTAAAGCAAGACTAAATTATGCTTGTTCTGATCAACAAAGTATACAGTATATCAAAGCATATGTTAAAATTTTTTTTAAATGTTCAAGAATCAGTCGATATTGATAGACCACTACTCTGAACATTACAACAATAAATGCTGCTTATCGTTAAAAAACATCAGCAAAAGCACTTTAATAAAAGACACCATGCATTAGGGCCGCACGATTAATCTAAATAAAACCATAATTGTGAAATGACTTAGTGCAAGTACAACAATGGCAAAGGCTGCAATTTAATTCAATAAATATATGCTCCCTGCGGTTTTCCATCAAAATAAAAGTTTGATGGTTAAACGTTGAAAAATGAGGAAATTAAGACAGCCATAAATATTAGTATTTTATTTTATTTAAATACTATTTTTATTTTACAGTGAAATATTACAATAGCAATATTTCTTATTTTAGTTTGTATTAATTATTATTATTGTTATTAATAATAATAATAAATGTATGGTCTCTGCGGTTTAATGTTGGAAAATGAGGAAATTAAGACAGCCATAAATATTTGTATTTTACAGATGTCATGTAAAATACAATTATTATTATTATTATATTTTCTTAAATACTCTCTATTATTATTTTACGGTGAAATATCACAATAGCAATATTTCTTATTTTATTTCTTGTAGTTTTATTTAATATGATTAGTAGTAGCAGTAGTAGTATAGTAGTAGTAGTAGTAGCAATAATAATAATAATAATGTGTTTTTCATTGATTTTATTATCTTATCTTTTATGATTTTATTGATCGTATTATTTAATATTAGTTATTATTATTATTATTTTATAGACATATTAATATATATTCACCAAATTTTGGTCAAATTGTGCAGCTTTACAGTACAAACAAGCACAACGTGTTCGTGAATGTGTGTCTGTTTTTAAATGTCGCTTGAAAACATACCTGTATAGATGTGCTTTTAATATTTTGTGATGTTTTTGTGTATTTTTGGGTTTGATCTTTTTTTTGCTTTATCATATATTGTGTATAGCTCTTCATAAATGTATCTTTTATGATTGTGTTTTTATATTGTGTAAAGCACTTTGTGCGTTGTAGCTTTAAAAGTGCTGTATAAATCAAATTTTACTTACAACAAACTTGGAATTATTTTAAATTTCATTAAAAAAATTTTTTTTGCAATTTTTATATGAAAAATCACAATTCGATTTTTTCCCCAAATCGTGCAGTCCTAATATGCATATCAGAATATCGTTTACTCATCCAATTGTATTTGAGCTCTTTAATACACACCCCCTGCTCGTCCAGTTTGAGGAGCTGCTCTGGGACTCTGGGTGAGCTGATGGCCAGTCGGAGACACTGGATGTTCAGCTCAGGAACCACGTACTCCAGCACCTCCTTCAGCGGGAGACCGCGGGCCGTCCCGTGCCTCGCCGTGGAGGGCACAGCGTCCTCCAGAATCGCCCCGCGCAGGGTAGTTAACTGAGAGAACGAGAGCAGAGCTGTAAGTACGTCTGTACAGGAATCGAACAGAGCATGTATTACACATGCATTAAACAACAAGGACATTTTCCTGCCTCAAACTATCAAAATCTTATGACAAGGCAGTGGATTTTTACTAGTCTGCTCAATATATATCAAACGAGTGTTTGACCTCAAGTACTAAATCCTGTCAGTCTATGAGAAAACTCAATACTTTCAATAATAAAAAAATATGGATCCATTGGGATATTAAGTTATTGGCAATGAAATTCTCCCTCCCTGCAGGAGATTTGAGGGCTCGCTCTTGTCTGGAAGGAAGAAATTGAGTCTCGACCCTTTTATCTGCACTTTCACTTATAAAGTAAAAGCCTCTGATGCTGAATGCTGATATGAAGCACTAGCATCTCTTTAAAGGCTCATTCTGAGGTCTTGATTCATGCGAGTATCTATGCTTCATAATTCAGATTAATTGTGAATGAGTGCCATCAGAAGCTAAAGATCAAAGCCTGAGGATTAATGCAACAACGCATTTGATAAGAGAGAAGAACTGATGCAGACAATATCTGCATTTACTGTCCTCGATAATTATAATAATAATATTTCACCTCATAAAAAAGGAAAAATACATATATTTTGCATAAAGAAAATGAATTTCATTTTAGGTCTATTACGATTATTTTTATTAAAATAAAGCTAATTTTAGGACCATTATGATTTTTGCATTGTGACTTTATTTTCACGACAATTAAGATCATCTTTCCAAACATTAAACAAACAAAAATAAACAAACAAACAAACAAATAAATATTTCACCTCATGAAAAGAAAACGAGGTCATTTATTTTTCATAAAGATAATTAAGTTCAACTTAGGTCTAATAATATTATTTTCATTAATTAAATTGCATTAAAGATAATCCATCATAAATGAACAAATGAATGAGTACATACATACATACATACATACATACATAAATAAATAAATAAATAAATAAATATCATTTAGAAAATAAAGTTTATTTTAGGACCATTAAAATTTTTGCATAGTGGTTGACATTTTTGTATTGTAAGTAGGTAAGTAAGTAAGTAAGTAAATACATATTTGCTTATGTTTTCATTATTTGGACAGAAAAAAGTTTATTAGCAATGGATTTCTCCTGGGGATGATAAATTTTACTATATTTATATTTTAACATAAATAACATAATTTAATATATTTTGTAGCTTGTAAGATTGAAAGAGGGAGAGTTTTACCTCCTAATAATAATTAAATGTTTAATATTAGGTAAAACTTGAATTCATTTAAATGTGGAACTATTTCCATGTTCATTTATTAATTTATTCTTTATATCTAAAACAACTTTAACATTTTTTACTACAATTAGAGACGTCAATCAATTAATATTAAAACGAATTAATTACATAACTAATAATTAATCAAATTAAATAACAGTTAATTATCAATACTTATTTACATCAATATTTGTCGAGTAATTCATGTGCACTCATCAAGTACCTGACTGGTCCTGAAGGTGATGCGATAGTTATACTGCGACGCCTCCTTGTCTTTCCCATCATCCAGCTTTTCTCTCCGTACGCTGATGGCCACCGGACCCAAGCTTTCATCCACACCGAAGTAGTTCTGGTGCTCTGAGGGTTAACGACAGGAGAGATATGAGGTCAGGTTCAAGAAGGACAGATAACACTTTCCAAGAATATCCTACAGAGTGAGTGAGAGAAGCGGACAGAAAGAGCCCGACAGAAGGGCCATTGACAGCCGCTCTAGTGCTGCTTATCTGAGAGGTCACGCTGAGGAGATACAAGACAGTACAGACGCGAGACTCAAGATCTATAAAGGGCTACAGACCAAAAGCAGCAGAGCTTTACATGAAACAGCTATTCACCTTCATACTTTGATGATTAAATGGACAAAATAGAAATGATTAATGTGTATCGATTCCTGACATCATTTTTCCACAAAACTACTGCAATGCAAATTATATTTGTATGACTAAAAGGATGAATCTCAAGTCTGTCAAGAATACGTTCATATAAATATTTCACTCCATGAAAACAGAATTATATTTTGCATTAAAAAAAAAGAAATTTATTTTAGAACCATTTATAAGGATCAGCCATTACAAAAAAAAAAAAGTTTTTTTTTTTTTTTTAGTAAAATATGACATGGTCTAGTAGACAGGCTTCTTTATATTCATCCAAAATAATAATAATAATAATAATCATCATCATCATTAAAATTATCATTTAGAAAATGAAGCTTATTTTAGGACCATTAAGATTTTTGCATTGTGACATTATTTTCAGAGCAATCGATGATCAAAGGATCATCTGTTCCAAACAAACAAATAAATAAATAAATAAGGTCATACATTTATTTTATTTGGTAGTAACTTAATTTAAAATACGTTCTAAATTATTTTCTCTTTTTGATTTTAGAATAAAATATTAAATGATTTTTTGAATGTTAGGACCATTAAGATTTTTGCATTGTGACATTATTTTCATGACAATTGATAATCAAATTATCATCTGTTCCAAACAACAAAGAAACGTTTAAAATGAATTATTTAACTGATAGTAACTTGATTTTAAATACTTCATAAATTATTTTCTCTCTTGATTTTGGAATAAAATATGACATGCTCTTGATAGGCTTCATGAAATGAAATATACAATTAAATTAAATATGGATTATTTTAATTCTCCATTATAGGGCTGTCAAAATGGCTGAAAAACTAAATTCGAATTTTGTACTTAAATATTATCAAAATTCGAATTATATTCGGGTGAAGAAAAGCTTTTGGCTTCTCTCCTGAGGCCACAAGAGGGCGCATCGAGCAAAATATTACTAATGCACGTTTATTCAAAGCATAAGATAACATGACTATCTGTGAAAAAAGTGCATAATGTTTAAAATAATGTTTATAAACCAATTATAATTAATTAAGTTGCTTAAACAATTAAAAAAACTGCATCATGTATGTATGCATGGTTTAATACAAAGGGCCGAAAGCCAATCACACAGAGTATATTTTTCATTTAAAAACACGATGGGGATGGGGAAAAAACCCCCGCCATAAAGTCTCGAGATATGTTTTTTCAAAATTAAACTTGCATTAATTTTACATGGCTTTCTAAACATGTGGCTCTTTTGTGCGAGACGCGAGTGCAACGGTGATAGATGTCCCTCTAGAAAATGCGCAAAATATGCGTTCTGTGTGAACGGCTTGGTTTGACATAAACAAGATCTTCTCCACATTGACTTTGTCTTTTCCCACAATATTTGTACATTAACAATGCAGCAGCGCCGCATACAGTGGCTTCAACTGGTTAGGCCAACAAAGTTTGCATTCATTTGCAACGTTTTTGCATTCGAATGTGGATTTTTATTTTAAATTCGACGAATATTCGAAATTCGATTTTTTTTTTTCAGCCCTACTGTGTTATAATGGAGAAAAGTTAAATGTCCTTCTAGTTATCTGTAATGTCAACAAGGCAATGATGTGGTCTGATCCAGAGCACATCTCACAGACACATTAGTGTCATATATGAACCATAATCTCGGATTTCACTGCACCATAGGGGTCCGCCAGAGATTACCAACAGAAATAAAACCCGCCACAGACGAAGCTTAACCTCTTTCTTCTTGATATCCTTTTCAGTAAGCCCCTTTGGAGACAAACATGCATTTGGACAGCCTGTTGAAAACCTGAGGCCAAAATTATGCAACATGATGGACAATGTGGACTATAGCATGACATGGAGGGAGGGAAACATTAGGATAATGATGCAAAACTCAAATATATGCGATAACAACAGCAAAATATATATATATTAAAAAAAAATTAACAGGGATTGAACAGCTCACTTAAATGTGAATGAAAAGCAAACACAAGCTAATATAAAGTTATGATAGCAGGCGCGACCTGAATGATGGAGGAGATCTGAAACCGTTTTGTTTTGTTTTTACATACTATGGAAGTTAATGGGGACCAGCAACTGAAGGAGAACTATCCCTTTAATCCACCTCAAAGCCAGGGGTGAAGAACAAGAAACACCCTCACCGGGACACTTCATCTCATCCTCTCTAAAGGACTCAAGAGGTTAAAGCACAAAGCTGAAGTAAAGAGTAAAACAACATGACTACTCTCGTATAAAATCCACGTTATCAAAACCCTGCTGGAAAATCCAGTTTCAACCAGCTTTTGATGAATCATCATCTGGTTTTGACAGGGCAGACCTTGGTCGAGCTGGATTTGTGAAGATACCATGGTACTTTCATATATATCATGGTACCGAATGATTTCCTTGTTTAGATCAAGTATTCTACATTTACAGTTTGGGGTCAGTAAGAACCTAATATTTTTACTCATCATGGAAGCAGTGACAGTAAAGACTATTTCAAATAAATGCTGTTCTTTCAAACTTTCTTTTCATCAAAGAATCCTTGAAAAAAATGTTTCACGGTTTCCATAGAAATATGGAAAACATTATTTCAACATTAATAATAATCAAAAAAATTTTTTGATCAGCAAATAAGTATATTAGAATGATTTCTGAAGGATCATGTGACACTGAAGACTGGAGTAATGACGCTGAACATTCAGCTTTGATAACGGCAATAAATTACAGTTTACAATATATTCCGATACAAAACAGTTATTTTAAATTGTAATAATATTTTACTATTTTTACTGTGTTTTTGATCAAATAAACGCAGCCTTGGAGAGCAGAAGAGACCTTTTTCAAAAACATAAAAAAAATTTTTTTTTAAAATTCTGAACAGTAGTGTACATGTATTGATTTAGCAGAGTCTTTGAGGAAAAACACTGGTAGACCACCTTGGACCAGGAACACACCAGCAAACATTTTCTAAAAAACACTATGACCACTTTAAACTGTCTGACCTAATAAACAGACAAAGCGTGAAATGTAACTATGACACATCAGTTTGTCACCAACGAGAAGCATTGAGCTGAGCCATGATTCTTAACAAGATGAAGTATTATTAATATTCATGCATTAATGCAGACTTTCAGTGGGTATGTCATGTCTTGCGTCCCCGATCATGCAGCATCTTGGTCACGAACAGGGGAAAACGGGAGAGGAAGTTAATGGAATCAATGCTTCTCCCTAGGTGATAAAAGCATCATGGAAAGTAAGGTGTGAAAGGGGATAGTGGCTCTTGGGAGAGACATGTTGACAGGTCTGTCCTTTCCATGTCCCTGTAGAGACGATGATGGGGTGATGAGCAGCTATGAAAGGTTAAATGGACTCTGACTGTTAGTGTGAAGTCGAGAATGTCAGACTGTCAAAATAAAATCAGTTTCTGTATTAAAGGGGTCATATGATGCGATTTCAAGTTTTCCTTTCTCTTTGGAGTGT
>NW_015537961.1:638024-653770 GCF_001515605.1 Sinocyclocheilus anshuiensis
GTGACACTGAAGACTGGAGTAATGATGCTGAACATTCAGCTTTGATAACGGCAATAAATTACAGTTTACAATATATTCCGATACAAAACAGTTATTTTAAATTGTAATAATATTTTACTATTTTTACTGTGTTTTTGATCAAATAAACGCAGCCTTGGAGAGCAGAAGAGACCTTTTTCAAAAACATAAAAAAAATTTTTTTTTAAAATTCTGAACAGTAGTGTACATGTATTGATTTAGCAGAGTCTTTGAGGAAAAACACTGGTAGACCACCTTGGACCAGGAACACACCAGCAAACATTTTCTAAAAAACACTATGACCACTTTAAACTGTCTGACCTAATAAACAGACAAAGCGTGAAATGTAACTATGACACATCAGTTTGTCACCAACGAGAAGCATTGAGCTGAGCCATGATTCTTAACAAGATGAAGTATTATTAATATTCATGCATTAATGCAGACTTTCAGTGGGTATGTCATGTCTTGCGTCCCCGATCATGCAGCATCTTGGTCACGAACAGGGGAAAACGGGAGAGGAAGTTAATGGAATCAATGCTTCTCCCTAGGTGATAAAAGCATCATGGAAAGTAAGGTGTGAAAGGGGATAGTGGCTCTTGGGAGAGACATGTTGACAGGTCTGTCCTTTCCATGTCCCTGTAGAGACGATGATGGGGTGATGAGCAGCTATGAAAGGTTAAATGGACTCTGACTGTTAGTGTGAAGTCGAGAATGTCAGACTGTCAAAATAAAATCAGTTTCTGTATTAAAGGGGTCATATGATGCGATTTCAAGTTTTCCTTTCTCTTTGGAGTGTTACAAGCTGTTCGTGAATAGATAAGATCCCTGAAGTTGCAAAGACTAAAGTCTCAAACCCAAAGAGATATTCTTTATCAAAGTTAAGACTCTGCCACACCCCCCTAAAACGGCTCATTCTAACACGCCCCCACATATCTACCTCACTATGTGGGAATGATCTTTAAAAAAGCATCATATCACCCCTTTAAATCATTCAAAACCAACATTCATCTTAAAGTAAGTTATGCATTCAAGTTATGCATTCAAATTAATTCAATTTAAAGTTATGCATTCAAGTTATGAATTAAATTTATTTAAATTGAAGTTATGCATTCAGTTTAAAGTTCTGCATTCAAGTTCTGCATTAAATTACAATTGAATTGTAATTGAAAAACAAATGCTAAAGCTCCTTTTTAAATCTGCCATTTGCCATTATTTTAGCTATTCTTCGCTGCATAAGCTGCATTAAATTACTGTTAACTATTAGCTAGATATTAGCAAAGCTGCATTATCTACAACAGTAGCCTAAGTATAACTAAATAAATAAATATCTGGCTATTAGTTTTGAATTAACTAATAGCTCACACGGCCAAATGGGTCAATTTTGATTTTCACACTGAAACTCCTTTCCTCTTTAAATGGCACTTAAAATAAATAGTTAAATGCAAAGGACTAATCAGTGTCAAATATAACCCTGCACAAATGAAGGAAATTGAGCTCTTCTGCTTGATAGGTCTTTGGTGACACGGCACGGCGGATGATTATCTATTTCCCAATAGAACGAGCTGGCTAACATGATTTATTGTCATTTGAGCTGAGCTGTAATTGGCTCATTCGCTATGGCTGGAAAGCCCATGAATGTGCAGGACACAATCGCAGCTTTCACCCACAGGCTGCGGCTCATTATTCAGCTTAGTTAAAGGAAAGAAACGAATTTCTGCATGGCAAGAGGTGGAGCAGCTGTTTTCCAGAGCTGGGTAACACAATCCTGTCAGGACTATGCAGATGTGCAGACATGCAAAAAAAAAGCAGTCTGACAGACGCGGACACCTTCTCAGTCATACACGGATGACATTGTGCAAAATAAGTTGAGGTATCATTTGCTTGTTCCATTCCCAGACACGCTGAGGTGTTTTAATGAAGAGCGGTGGGACTGCGCTGTGAGGAGAGGATCCCGTCTCGCCTCTCTCAGCATCACGGCTCCTCAGAGGGGAACAGCTGCACCTCACCCTGTCTATTCTCACATGACAAATCACAGGCCAATGACAGGAGAACATTCTCACACCTCAATCCTTGCCACAAGTGTTTTTCCTTTCAAAAAGTGTAACAAACACCATGCTTCACAAAACCTACGATCCCTAAATCGTCAGACCAACATCCAATACTTACAATGCACACGATTTTTAATAATTTACACTGCAAAAAAATGACATTTTAAATTTCTAATTAGTATTTTATAGTCATTTTGCAAAGTTCACCCCCCAAAAAATGAAAATTCTGTAATTTACTCACCCTCATATGGAACACAAAAGAAGATAATTTGAAGAATGTTGGTAACCAATAAGCTGACGGTAGCCATTGACTTCCATAATATTTTTTTCCATGCCATGGAAGTCAATGGATACTGTCAACTGTCACCAACATTCTTCAAAATATCTTCCTTTTGTGCTCAACAGAAGAAAGAAACTCATACAGGTTTGGAACACTGGTATGTTGAAGATCCTATCTATGAAAATACTTAGGGCCAGATTTACTAAAGAGGGCAAATTAGTGTGAGATTGCAATCCCATAAAAGCGCAGATGGGAGTGGAAGGTTTTGTAGTTGATCTGAAAGGGAAACTCCTACAAATGCATATGCAATAAACTCAGCCGCAAAAATAACTCTGTCCATGCCAGAGTTCCAAAAGCACCAACACAACCTTTGTTGACATCAGCTAAAGAGGAAAGATGCTTCAGAGGCAGAGCAAGATTATAAACAATAACAATTTGGAATAACATACACTGATGAATCATCCTGAATAGAATCTGGAATGAAAGGTCAATTTAGATTTCATGTTGAGTTTAACAAACAAGAATCAACCTTGTTTTTCATGCAAAATGACAAAGCTTACCTCTCCCATAGAAATATTTGTGGTAATAATACGCTCCCAGGTCGATGTGCTCGATGATGTACCGCTTGACCTTTTCCCGGTGGATTGGCTGGCTTTCTCGTGGCACCTCCAGTACAGACACGCCAGCGTTGGTACAGTGGGAGCTCAAGGAGGACTCGAACGAGCAGTTTTCTACTCCAGTGCTGTAGGTGGCGTTGTTGGCCCTGGATAGAGATATCTTCCTCTCCCCTTCTCCACCAATCTCATTGCGAAAATGCGGGCAACTTAGCACCAATCCATTGCTCTTCCCATCCCCCTCATCCGTATCCAGGTTCTCCTTGGGATTGAGGTCTTCCCGACTTCCTAGCGGCGATTCGAACATAGATACAGGTCCAGTTGTATTCCCACCCACTTGTCCACCTCCTGGGACTTGGTATTGGGAGGCGGCAGAAGCTCCGGTGGTGGTGTTCTTCCTCTGGCTGAGGCTTACGCGATTGGCCACCGCTTCGCTGATGTTGAAGAGGACGCTCTGGACGTCATAGTGAGCGAAGCACTTCTGGAAGCTGAGCGGCCGGCGGTCGTCTTGCTCGGTGGAGAGCCGCAGACCGTCGTTCTCGCTCTTAATAGTCCTCAACTTCCTGAAAAGCGACGTCTCAGATGATTCCGACTTGAGATGGCACATAAAGGACTTCTCCCTTTCTCGGCTGTAGAGGAGGGAGCTATCTACGTAGTCGTAGCCGGAGATGCAGACGATCTCGCCGCGGGCTATCTGAGTAGCGGTCTGCAAGCTTGGGGAGAGGGTTGTGTCGTATCGAAGGAGCTCTGGGAAGCCGGCAGGTGGGGCGCTGCGATGGTCCAAGTTGTCAATCCGATATCCTCGCAACATAGTAAAGAACCCATCGTTTCCAAGACCCTGCCGGTCAATTGAGGATGTACTGCCGTACTCCCGATGCAACGAGGCGCCGGTGTTGGGGTTGACGGCATTCTGGTCCATTATGTCCTCCGCATCGATGTCGCTGATGGTCACGTCACTGTTACTCCGTTGGCGAATGGGATGGAGTCCCTTCAAAGGGGATCGACTCAAAAAGTCACTCAGGGAATATTTTGTATCCGAATAATCAGGCTCCAATGGTGCTTCACCCAAATCCGTGATCTCCACAGTCTGGTCTGGCTGTCCATTCTGAAAGGCCGTAATGACGGTCTCGTAGTTGGGTCCGCCTCGGCTTTCCCAACCCTCCTTTTTCGGGGGCCAGTCCGTCACCCTGGCCCGCACCCCCATTTTAGGCATAGCAGGCATCCCGTTTGTTTTGCCACCCCCTTCCAGCTTGCCCTGCGTGTTGCCCCCTGGATGTCCCATACTCCCATTCAATGCTTTCAGCTTCCTGCTAAACAATTCCTCAGATGACTGCATGACGTTAGAGGAGGCCTCAAGCGATGGAATTTTCGTTTTATCGCCGATACCCACGGCTCAAGCTCATATCCTGCTTGCAGCTGTTTGGGAAAGCGAGAAATCAAGTCCCCTTATCAGTTACATTGTCATAGGTCACCCATTTGAGTCCCAGGCCAGCTATCTCAACTAGTTTCAGAGTCGTCCTAGAGGGAGTCAGCCCACATAAAGGGCCGCCCTTCACTCCAAGTCCATTTTTCTCCAGAAGTGACCGGTTTGATGAAAGACAGGCAGCATTTGGGTGTCACGGATGGCTGGAGCTTCAAGGAGCAGAAGGGGTCAGTTGAAACGGCTCTCCTTTCACAGAGCTCAGCTAATTTAGGACGACAGCTGGAGGAGAGTGATCTGTTGGGAGCAAGGAGAAAAACAAAAGCACATTAAGGCATCTCACAGAGAATGGCAGAATATGTTTATTCGGATACTCTTCCAGGATTTCAGAGAGAACAGTGGGATGTCTTTCTCACAACCTCCTTATGACCACTGAACAATGTAAGACTGTTAAATAAGTGGCAGGGTGCGTAAGGCGTAACAGGCCTGATGACTCCTTCAAGAAGGTATTCTCACAAAGAGATCTTTCAGAAATATGAACTCCTATTTCTTTTGCTTACTTTTATTGGCCAAATAGGGGTTCAAATCAGTCTTGTTAGCCATACGGAAAGATAAACCTAAGGGAACGTTCAGTGGTTTTCAAACTGGATTATGTATTAGGCGAGGAGAACAGCAAAATGTCTTTACTTTCATGCCACATTTATTCGCACTGGCGTACTGGAGCCCTCAATTGCAATGCATATATTACATGCACAACTATAAATGCATATAGCATATACTGTATATACACACATATATAGCCATGGCTTAAAGGTTCCCAGTGGGGACTCCAGCATTTGAACTTCACTTCTGCTCGGCTGTGCAGCTCACCATTTGTGGGTTGGGGAGGTGCCACTGATGACCTAAATGGGTTTTTCTTGTTCATGAATATCGTGTGCATGCCACATTAATGCATCCTTATATATGTGCTATAAAGAATCATGTAACATGACCTGACATTTCTATGAGTCCACAAAAAACCTGCTAAATCCATTATATAGCTTGACCTACAATGTAAACGCTATGATCCTTTTCCTGTACTGAACCACTAATCTTCATTCAATATTCACAACTCCTAAAAAAAAACGGGAATGAGGGGCAATATATCCCATCTTCACTGCATTCGCCATATCCCATGGTTCAGTTTGTGATGTACTGTTCATATCTGTAGGACAAACAACATCTGGAGGGGGAAAGTGGGCTGCTTCAAGAAAAAAAAAATGCTGAAACCAGCCTAAGCTGGTTGGTTGGTTTTGGCTGGTCATAGCTGATTTGTAGGCTAGTTTTAGATGGATTTTGACCACTTCTTTAGTTGGTCAGGCTGGTCAGGCAGGGAGACCAACTAAAACCAGCTTGGCCAGACTGGGAGACCAGCTAAAACAAGCTACTTCCAGCTTAAACCAGCTAAGACCAGCCAACAAGCTTAGGCTGGTTTTAGCTGTTTTTTCAGCAGGGAAGAGCACAAATTAATTCAGAGACATTATATTATTGTGGCAGAATAGACAAAAATGTCTTTAGAAGTCAAAATATTGTTTTATTTCCATATCATCTAACAAAAGCCTATCATAACTAAAACCACTTTGAAAAACATAATGGTATCCTTTGACTAGGTTCATCTTTAAGAAATATCATGGTATCACACGTTAATTTGAAGAATGACCATGGTGCATGTCCAAACGCTGGCTAAACATTTTTGTAAGCAAACTTTTCAACATTAAATTGTGCAATGTCTATGTGAATATGAGAACAGCTAAAATGAGAAAATAGCTAATGTCATTTTCTGATTGCATTGGTTTATTTGCATTGACTTTTCCTAGACGGCTTCCCCTTGGACTGTCCTTCACAACGATACAAAAGAGCAGGATTTTGGATCCCAGTGCTGTAACCTAACTAACTGATTTCACATTGAAATGCAGCAGCAGCAAAAGTGCTTCCTGAAATAACTTCATTAAATGAGACAGGCTTTTCTGAAAGGATGAGCAGGGACAAAACAGAGGAGCTCTGATTACGTAAATCCCTTTTCACATCGACACAATCATTAAGATACACACACACACACACACACACACACACACACACACACACACACACACACACACACACACACACACACAGCAGGGTCACTGAGAAAAACCGTCCTCAAAACATTCAAGGACTATTGAACTGTGACTAAAAGTGTTTCCGTCAGTATAATGAGACTCAGAATAAGCTGCTGAATTCCAATAGAA
Organism: Sinocyclocheilus anshuiensis; assembly: GCF_001515605.1. NCBI lineage: Eukaryota > Metazoa > Chordata > Actinopteri > Cypriniformes > Cyprinidae > Sinocyclocheilus > Sinocyclocheilus anshuiensis. The sequence continues at coordinate 644,675 of NW_015537961.1, forward strand.
AGATTCTTCTCCAAAAGCTCTTTACAAATCTACACGCCTAAATCCAAAAGATGTCTTAACAGAGCAGTTCATCTAAGCAAACCACATGCTAAACCCTGGCAATGATTTCCAAAGGCTTTTTGTGAAGGCCTTGGTGTTAAAACACTTTCTCCTGGCAATGTTAGTCATTTAGCAGATGCTTATGTCCAAAGAAATCTAAAAATGAAAAACATCACACAAAGCAATTCATCACACAAGAGCTAATAATACACTATTGCAATGGCAAGTTTCAAGATTAAGCTACAGTAAAATTCTGTCTAAAAATATGCTGTTGATTATTTCAGTGGTTGACAAAAATATTATTAGATTTTAATATTTTACTAAAATGAATAAATAAATGTTAATTATTAACAATCTGTTAATTATTTTAATAGAAAACATAATAATATTAATATTAAAAAATAATATTTTAATATTAAATATATATATATTATTGAAAGAATAAAGAAAGAAAGAAAGAAAGAAAGAAAGAAAGAAAAACGTTAATTATGAACAAACTGACAATTATTTTAATAGACAAAAATAAATTAATATTTTAATATTGTGCAAAAATTAATATAATGAATGAATTTTGAATTAGGGATGCAGTGATATTAAAATTCTCTCCAATAACAATAAGCTATTAATTATTTTAATGGACAACACACAAAAAAAGTGTTTTAATATTGTACAAAAATAAATGAATGAATGAATGGTGTTAATTTTTAACAATAAGCTGTTATTTTAATGGCTGACATATGTAATAAAAACGTATTATATTTTAATACTGTACTTATGTGAATGAATGAATTAAATCAATAAATTAATAAATTAATGCATTATTAAATTACTAAATTAATTTAAAATAAAACATTAAAAACTAAAATCAACAGTTTTTTTTTTTTTTGGCTATAACTGAATTTAGCTATCACAATATTATAAATGTATAGCATAAAAATGAATATTCATTTTGAGATTTGCTAAAGATTACATTTAACTATTATTAAATTATTAGTGTTTTTAAATATTTAAACAATTAAATATTTAATACTGGCTGATAAACATATATCAGTATTGACCAATATTGAGATATTTATGTAAAAAAAAAAATAATAATAAAATAAATAAATAATTTTACTAGTAATGCACAAAAATCTATATATTGTGCACTACTAGTAAAATGTAAAAAAGAAGAAGAGGGTTTTTTTTTTTTTTAAATCAAGATGCATCTTCTTCAGATGAGATGGAGGTTGGAGGCTCGTTTCACCACAGAGAAACAGAGAGAGGAAAGGTTCTGGAAAGTGTAAACTCAAGCACAGAATAAACATCTGCCACACACATACACTAGACATCACGGTGGTCTCTATCTAGAACACAGACAGTGATAAATGTTCTCTATCGTGTCTTTCTCTACTGGGGCCCCTGATTGCAGCACAACTTCGTGGTCAGCAAAAAAACATCATCCCTACGGCCTTTGACCTGTGCAGGGTTTGTTTTCTGACTGGGCCTTCTGTGTGTGTGAAGGAAGCTAATGATGGGAGGTCTAACACACACACACACACACATACACAGAGGTCTTTAATGAGAAAAGCTCAGCAGTCATTATCTTTGGTCAACCTCCAAGGCCAAAGAAATGAAATTGGGGAGGTGGAGGGGGAGGATTCTGCGAGACTATTTATGGCAGTGAACTCATTTTCTGTCGCTGGCTGGGCTGGTTTCGTGTCTTTGGTGCTGTTTCGCCAGGTCTTAAAATAATCTTTTGACATGGTGGCCTGATTAGAGGCTGCGGGAGTATTAATGTGCCATCACCAGGAGAACCCGCTGCTGTCAGCCACCTTTAAAATGATACGCCGCTGACATCTGCTTCAGACGAGATCGCTGGACCCAGAGGAAAATATTAGCACACTGTTTGATATTAATTTGCCATCATATAATGCATATTTAAAGCTGAAGTTATTTTTAGTTTTATTTTTAATTTTTATTTCTGTTTACTTAACCTTATTTCCATAAAACTGTTTAAAATAAATCACATTGTAGATACTGTGGCATTGTAGCAGAAAGTTGTGCATGGGCATAACTATTATTCTTCATTTTTTGGTTTTATTTTTAATTGTAATTTTTACTATTCATTTTTTTACTTAACCTTATTTCCACATAATTACTTATAATAAATCACATTGTAGCTATTGTGGCACCATAGCAGAGAGTTGTGAATGGGCACAACTTTTATTTTTAATTTTAATTTTTTTGTTTTATTATTAATTTAAATTTTAAGTTTTTCCATTTCTATTCTAGATTTTAATTGTAACTATTAATCTTTTTTTTCATTCCTACAGAATTATAATAAATCACATCATAGATATTGTGGCACCATAAGTTGTGCATGGGGATTTTAATCTTTTTAGTTTTAGAATTAATTTTACAAATACTATTTAAATTACTGCTATTAATCATCTACTTAACCTTATTTCAATGCAATTATTTATAATAAACCATATCATAGTAGCAGTGAGTTGTGAATGGGCAAAATATTTTTTTAAATGTAATAAAATTAAAGCTAGAATTTTGATTTTTAATTATTTTTTTTACAAAAAAATCTTTCACTTAACCTTATTTCCACACAATTATTTATAATAAATCACAGGCATCATAGCAGCAAGTTGTAGTTGTGCATGGACACAACCTTTATTTTAAATTTTTAATTTGTACTATTAATCTTTTACTTAACCTTTTTCCACACAATTATTTTTAAATCACACTGTAGACACTGTGTCACCGTAGAGGCAAAGTGTGCATGGGCATAATAATAATAATAATAATATTAATAATAATAATCTAGTTTTTATTATTACAGTTGTTGTTTTTTAAGATTGCTGGTTTTCTATGGTTATAGTTTGTGTATTATTAGAAAGGTTTGTGTGGGTTTGAGCTCATAAATATTTAATTTCAGTATTTAAAAAAATGCCATATACTATACCATAGTATTTTTTATGCACTGTACTTTTGAATGCATTAAAGACGTGGGATATGCAGGGCAGAAAGCGCTGAATGCTGTGATTCTCTTGAGCACAGGGGTCACTGCAAACCTCCTCATCATCCAAACTGGCTCTGACAGGAGAGCTGTGCTGCCGCAGAGTTTCAGCACGCTGCTTCACTGTTATACTGATACCATGAGTGCAAACCTAGCCTAAGATCATCTCCTGATTAAACCCACACAACACTAGAACTCCAATATACTGAGAAGGCAAATATTAATACTCAAAATTTATTTCTGAGCTCAAACACCCACAACCTTTGTTATGGTACAGAAGAATAAGCAAAAAGTACATAAAATCTCAATATTTGCAAAAAAAAAAGAAAGAAAATAAATCTAAAGAAAATATGAGCATTTTTCAATGCACAACTCTACACTCTCAGAAAAAAAAGTACAAAAGCTGTCAATGGGACGGTACACTTTAAAAAGGTACACATTTGTACCATTTTCTTTACCCCTAAAGGGTTCATTTTAGTACTTAAAAGGTACATACCAGTACTTAAAGTGTACATATAAGTACCTAAATAGTAAATATTAGCACCTTTTGTAAATGTCCCGTCCCAGTCACAGCTTTTGTACCTTTTATTTACATATACTATCAGAGTATTTAATAGGGATGCACCGATGTATCGGCCAATTTTTCCTCAATTTACAACCATCGGCATATCGGCTATATAAGGACAAAGGCTGATATAAAAAAACGATGGTTTATTAATTAACTGCGTGAAGGTACTGAGCTGTATAATATCTGTTGCATAATCCTAGCGCTGCTGTCTGCACTTTAATACTAATCAAATAAAAGACAAAAGATTGCACACTATTCTTGACTAAATAACTTTTGTAACTTTCATAAGTGTAGCGGACCTCATCTGAATGATGACCAAAACTTTACTGATGTTTTATTAAGTTTATTGCATCCTTTTTCACTCCAAAAAAAAACATCATAAGAGCTAAACAAAACTTATTAAATCATTAAACTCTCTCTCTCAGTTGCATTATCATCAACATACAGCGAATTACACAAAACACTTATTACAACTAACAGTAAACAAATATATACAGATCTCATGCTTTTTCGGGGGGTGCTTAATAAACTGACAAACTTTAAATCCGAAGAACTGCGTGCTTTCATTACCCATATAGCTGCTCTGTAGACTAGAAAACCCGTCAAAATAAGAGTCCCGCCTTGCCTTAGTAAAGGAGATCTCATACACATTTAAACTTACAAAAAATATTAAAATGTATACAAAAAAAAATTAGAAGATTAATTATAATAAAGTCTGTTACAATAAAGAAGCATTAATATGTATTTAATTTATACAGTGAAGTGTTATTTTACATTTGTTTACTTTATTTCTGTACCTGAAAACTGTTAAACCTACCTAAAAAGCACTGTTTATTTAATATGTATCTTTGTTCTGTTGTATTTATGTAGGCCTGTTAAATTTTAAATGGATCCAATCCATGTTCATTATTTGATGATGCAGCAATAAAACTGCTAGTATAATTTAATGCAGGTGTTTTTGAACTTTGCTGATTTAAAACATGATCAAAATATTTGCTAAAGATTACATTTAACTATTATTAAATTATTAGTGTTTTTAAATATTTAAACAATTAAATATTTAATACTGGCTGATAAACATATATCAGTATTGACCAATATTGAGATATTTATGTAAAAAAAAAAATAATAATAAAATAAATAAATAATTTTACTAGTAATGCACAAAAATCTATATATTGTGCACTACTAGTAAAATGTAAAAAAGAAGAAGAGGGTTTTTTTTTTTTTTAAATCAAGATGCATCTTCTTCAGATGAGATGGAGGTTGGAGGCTCGTTTCACCACAGAGAAACAGAGAGAGGAAAGGTTCTGGAAAGTGTAAACTCAAGCACAGAATAAACATCTGCCACACACATACACTAGACATCACGGTGGTCTCTATCTAGAACACAGACAGTGATAAATGTTCTCTATCGTGTCTTTCTCTACTGGGGCCCCTGATTGCAGCACAACTTCGTGGTCAGCAAAAAAACATCATCCCTACGGCCTTTGACCTGTGCAGGGTTTGTTTTCTGACTGGGCCTTCTGTGTGTGTGAAGGAAGCTAATGATGGGAGGTCTAACACACACACACACACACATACACAGAGGTCTTTAATGAGAAAAGCTCAGCAGTCATTATCTTTGGTCAACCTCCAAGGCCAAAGAAATGAAATTGGGGAGGTGGAGGGGGAGGATTCTGCGAGACTATTTATGGCAGTGAACTCATTTTCTGTCGCTGGCTGGGCTGGTTTCGTGTCTTTGGTGCTGTTTCGCCAGGTCTTAAAATAATCTTTTGACATGGTGGCCTGATTAGAGGCTGCGGGAGTATTAATGTGCCATCACCAGGAGAACCCGCTGCTGTCAGCCACCTTTAAAATGATACGCCGCTGACATCTGCTTCAGACGAGATCGCTGGACCCAGAGGAAAATATTAGCACACTGTTTGATATTAATTTGCCATCATATAATGCATATTTAAAGCTGAAGTTATTTTTAGTTTTATTTTTAATTTTTATTTCTGTTTACTTAACCTTATTTCCATAAAACTGTTTAAAATAAATCACATTGTAGATACTGTGGCATTGTAGCAGAAAGTTGTGCATGGGCATAACTATTATTCTTCATTTTTTGGTTTTATTTTTAATTGTAATTTTTACTATTCATTTTTTTACTTAACCTTATTTCCACATAATTACTTATAATAAATCACATTGTAGCTATTGTGGCACCATAGCAGAGAGTTGTGAATGGGCACAACTTTTATTTTTAATTTTAATTTTTTTGTTTTATTATTAATTTAAATTTTAAGTTTTTCCATTTCTATTCTAGATTTTAATTGTAACTATTAATCTTTTTTTTCATTCCTACAGAATTATAATAAATCACATCATAGATATTGTGGCACCATAAGTTGTGCATGGGGATTTTAATCTTTTTAGTTTTAGAATTAATTTTACAAATACTATTTAAATTACTGCTATTAATCATCTACTTAACCTTATTTCAATGCAATTATTTATAATAAACCATATCATAGTAGCAGTGAGTTGTGAATGGGCAAAATATTTTTTTAAATGTAATAAAATTAAAGCTAGAATTTTGATTTTTAATTATTTTTTTTACAAAAAAATCTTTCACTTAACCTTATTTCCACACAATTATTTATAATAAATCACAGGCATCATAGCAGCAAGTTGTAGTTGTGCATGGACACAACCTTTATTTTAAATTTTTAATTTGTACTATTAATCTTTTACTTAACCTTTTTCCACACAATTATTTTTAAATCACACTGTAGACACTGTGTCACCGTAGAGGCAAAGTGTGCATGGGCATAATAATAATAATAATAATATTAATAATAATAATCTAGTTTTTATTATTACAGTTGTTGTTTTTTAAGATTGCTGGTTTTCTATGGTTATAGTTTGTGTATTATTAGAAAGGTTTGTGTGGGTTTGAGCTCATAAATATTTAATTTCAGTATTTAAAAAAATGCCATATACTATACCATAGTATTTTTTATGCACTGTACTTTTGAATGCATTAAAGACGTGGGATATGCAGGGCAGAAAGCGCTGAATGCTGTGATTCTCTTGAGCACAGGGGTCACTGCAAACCTCCTCATCATCCAAACTGGCTCTGACAGGAGAGCTGTGCTGCCGCAGAGTTTCAGCACGCTGCTTCACTGTTATACTGATACCATGAGTGCAAACCTAGCCTAAGATCATCTCCTGATTAAACCCACACAACACTAGAACTCCAATATACTGAGAAGGCAAATATTAATACTCAAAATTTATTTCTGAGCTCAAACACCCACAACCTTTGTTATGGTACAGAAGAATAAGCAAAAAGTACATAAAATCTCAATATTTGCAAAAAAAAAAGAAAGAAAATAAATCTAAAGAAAATATGAGCATTTTTCAATGCACAACTCTACACTCTCAGAAAAAAAAGTACAAAAGCTGTCAATGGGACGGTACACTTTAAAAAGGTACACATTTGTACCATTTTCTTTACCCCTAAAGGGTTCATTTTAGTACTTAAAAGGTACATACCAGTACTTAAAGTGTACATATAAGTACCTAAATAGTAAATATTAGCACCTTTTGTAAATGTCCCGTCCCAGTCACAGCTTTTGTACCTTTTATTTACATATACTATCAGAGTATTTAATAGGGATGCACCGATGTATCGGCCAATTTTTCCTCAATTTACAACCATCGGCATATCGGCTATATAAGGACAAAGGCTGATATAAAAAAACGATGGTTTATTAATTAACTGCGTGAAGGTACTGAGCTGTATAATATCTGTTGCATAATCCTAGCGCTGCTGTCTGCACTTTAATACTAATCAAATAAAAGACAAAAGATTGCACACTATTCTTGACTAAATAACTTTTGTAACTTTCATAAGTGTAGCGGACCTCATCTGAATGATGACCAAAACTTTACTGATGTTTTATTAAGTTTATTGCATCCTTTTTCACTCCAAAAAAAAACATCATAAGAGCTAAACAAAACTTATTAAATCATTAAACTCTCTCTCTCAGTTGCATTATCATCAACATACAGCGAATTACACAAAACACTTATTACAACTAACAGTAAACAAATATATACAGATCTCATGCTTTTTCGGGGGGTGCTTAATAAACTGACAAACTTTAAATCCGAAGAACTGCGTGCTTTCATTACCCATATAGCTGCTCTGTAGACTAGAAAACCCGTCAAAATAAGAGTCCCGCTTTAAATCCGAAGAACTGCGTGCCATTACCCATATAGCTGCTCTGTAGACTAGAAAACCCGTCAAAATAAGAGTCCCGCCTTGCCTTAGTAAAGGAGATCTCATACACATTTAAACTTACAAAAAATATTAAAATGTATACAAAAAAAAATTAGAAGATTAATTATAATAAAGTCTGTTACAATAAAGAAGCATTAATATGTATTTAATTTATACAGTGAAGTGTTATTTTACATTTGTTTACTTTATTTCTGTACCTGAAAACTGTTAAACCTACCTAAAAAGCACTGTTTATGTATCTTTGTTCTGTTGTATTTATGTAGGCCTGCTGAATGTTAAATGGATCCAATCCATGTTCATTAGAAATTATTTGATGATGCAGCAATAAAACTGCTAGTATAATTTAATGCAGGTGTTTTTGAACTTTGCTGATTTAAAACATGATCAGAATACTATCTATTTTGATGCCAAAATTTCAAATAAGAGAGGAAGTGACAAATATCGGTATCGGCCAATAAGTGTTTGTTAAAATCGGTATCGGTCCCAAAAAATCCTATTGGTGCATCCCTAGTATTTAATAATATTTTGACTTATCAAAATATATTATAATTATTGAAGTTTTTATTTTAATTTTAGTTTAAGTTTTAGTCATTCTCTTATGTGCTTTTGACATTTTAATTAGGGATACACTGAAATTTTGGCCGTCGAAAATTGTGTTTCGTCCCAGAATTTTCATTTTGGTGCATCCCTAATTTTAATAGTTTTTTAATATATTTCTATTTACTTTTCATTTAATTTTATTTCAGTTTAATTTTATTTAGTCATTGTAGTATACTTCAACTTACTTTTAGTATTTCAACTTAAACTCATTTTATTTTAGTCTAGGGATGCACCGAAATGAAAATTCTTGGCCGAAGCCGAAACCGAACAAAATGAAACACTGGGCCGAAGGCCGAATACCGAATACGGTTTTTCGTGTGGTTTTTCTTCGCCATTGCATAAATTAAATGGCCAAAATGTGCTTTTTGCTGTTTTGTCTTGCTTAGAAAAAAAAATCTATTACAAAACAACAATTTAACAATATTTAACACTGAACATTTTTAACATTCTAGCAGACACTATACCAACAAAGCACAATTTAGCTTAAAATTAATAAGTTAGTAAAATAATATTTTTTGGCCATCAGACCCCCTTCTTGAATCAGGCATGTATTTTTTACTGTACAATTAAAAGCAGCCTTGCTGA
>NW_015537961.1:653841-655803 GCF_001515605.1 Sinocyclocheilus anshuiensis
TTAATGATTATTATCATTATTATTGTCTTACTTTTTATTTTATTAAAAATTAACAACAGTAAAAATACAATACTAACATTTATGAATGTTGACGGAGTTCTTTCTTTTTCTCAACTTTTATTTTGGCGGAAACGCGCAGGAAGACTTCAATGCTTCCTTTTTGTCGACAACAGCAGATTTATAAATGAGTCTCATTACGAATATGTCGTACGTACCGCATTGTTACATGCCTTGTAAAAATTCATAAAAATGTGACTGAGCAACTGACGACTGTATCAGTGCAGATTTTCCTTGCGCTTTGCACTTTGAACCCTGGTTAACAAGCAGATCTGCTGCGAGGTCGTGCAGCGCTGTCAGAATACATGCAATGCGTGCGTGTATTAGAAAACATAACGTTCTGCAGTTTATTTACTGATTGTTTAAGGCCATCTCACGATTTCAATCATCATACAGTAACCAGCAACAATCAGCCCTTCCTTTCGGTACAATTTATTCGGTCTTTTCGCTTATTCGCTTATTTTGGCCAAATAATTTCGGTTGCCGAACATTCGGTGCATCCTTATTTTAGTCTAGTGTTGTCACGGTACCAAAATTTCAGTATTCGGTACCGATACCAGTGAAAATCCACGGTTCTCGGTACCAAAGCAAAACACAAAAACATGCTAATTGAACAACAAAATTCACATTCCAGGGGCTAAATATCACGTTTTTCAACCCGCGGACATGAAAAACAACCCACGGCAACAGTGTTAAAGCAGCCCAATTCCGCGGGATAACCGCAGACTTGGCAACACTGGAAGAGGATAGCTTTCTGATGGCGCATCAAGAACCGGTACTTAAGAAAACCTGGTACCGTAACGTTTTCATTTTTTTAGTACCGACTTGGTACTGAAGTACCGGGTCTTTTGACAACACTATTTTAGTCAGTTGCCAATGCAAAATTTTTCATAAAATATTTGTATTTTATTTAATTGCAGCTTTATTTCAGTTAACAAAAACTATTTTTAATAGATTTAGTTTTAGTTTTAATAGATTTAAAAAGGTGCTGCTGTAGAAAATCAGTCCTTTATTGTGCTAATGCATCTCAGCCTTCATCAGGACTAAAAAGGCCCTTTATTATAGTCCATCAGATGAAAAAAAATTGTAAGCAACAGCAAGATCTCTTCAACAATCATTCATGTGAATAGCACAAACAGTGCACGTTATGTGGCAAAGTTTAATACTTAGCATTTGAACAATAATAGTGACTAATAGCAATGACTGTAATAACAAGCGGTTGGCAAGAAGCAGTCAGTTAAGTTAGAATAACACCTAACGGCATGAAAAGGCACTAAAGCGCTTTCATAAATAATGAATGGCCAAATGCCAAAATGAGGTAATGAACCTATTCAGGGAGACTTTCCTTTTCAAACTCAGCTAGCATGTACATCCCTTAACCAACAATGTTTATTTGTGTCCTCATTCAGGTTAAATAAAGAGCTCGCAGTCTATTTATCTGAGAACACAAAACAACACGCACGAGCAATTTACACCTCGCTCAAGTTCACCACTTCTAACTACTTCTCTGCTTTCAATCAAACTTCAAGGGCCGTTGTTTTAACCTTGAGGTGATTCGGATGGCGATTATTAAATTCCTCACTTTGTGGTCCAAACGAGAAACGAAAAGCCGAATGGGAGACGGTAACCAGACACTGGCATCTCCAGTTCCATAAACACTCGCATTTCTGCTTCACCGGAGCAGTTCACAGCCTTGAACGAGCAGAAGAGATTGAAGGTGAGATGAAAACGTCTCGATTTGCTGCACAATTTGGCCAAAATGTTGTGATTATATCTCAATATGGCTATGAAATAATAATAATAATAATAACTATTATATTAACTAATAATAATCATTATTATTTTTAATTTATTTATTACTACTATTATTATTATTGATAACAACAATACTGTTATTATAATTTT
>NW_015537961.1:655833-664135 GCF_001515605.1 Sinocyclocheilus anshuiensis
ATATATATATATATATATATATATATATACATACACATTTATTATATATTTATTTTGTTTATTACTACTACTACTACTAGATAAAATATTAGAATGACTAAGAAACAAATTGAGAAATATTTAATATATTTAATATTTAATATCATAAATTATATTTTATACAAAATTTAGTATTTCAGAAAATAATATAATAATTATTTTATTTTACACTGTAACTGTACAAAAACAACAAAAATAAATTACAAACTAATATTTATATTTAATATATTTAAATTAATTTCTCAATTTTCAAACATTAAACTATGGAACGTTTATTTAGTTTAAAAGATTAAGGCGAGATGGAAACGGGCCAAGTCGAGTAAACAAAACTCGAGCAATTAAACCGTTAGGCCAGTTAATGTGAGTCTTTTATCCTCAGAAGTTCATTATTAGGTCCTGGGAACAGATTCTCGCCCTACTGACGGGCTATTCTTAACGGTGCATGTTTGTTTGGGACGAAGGCCAAGTCAGCCCATCCAACCCTCCCGAACACAGATCCAAATGGCCCCCCGAAACACACCCTTCCTTTTATCCGCGGTTCATAACTCTCGACGGGGAGGCGCCCACCACAAGCTGACACTCAAATTAGCACCAGCGTGCTGCTCTGGACGTTATGAGTCTAAAAGCTCCTCTGTAATAAGACGGGCCTGGCTCTTTGAAGCCTGCGCCGAGCACCGCTGGGAATTTAATACTTAGCCAGTTTTTGTAGGGAATCACACCCTTCGCTCATCAACAGTTGGTGGCTGAAAGAGTTGCAGAGAGAAATTTTCATTTTGAGCGACAAGGGAGAGCGACCAGATCGACACGGATCAGACGATCAAAGAGACGCTGAAAACAGGTCTGAGACGGAATAAAGAAACTGAGCAGGAAATAAAGACTAGAGAGCAGAGACAGCACCACATTCAGTCACTGCAAAGAGAGAAAAGGAAACTGTGAATAGAAAGTGTTACTTTAAAACAGAGCTGCACCATTTGGGGAAAAATGTAATTGTGATTTTTCAGATAAACATTGCAATAGTGATTTAAAAAACAGGTTTGCTGTGCCTGTTTGTATGGCTGCACAGTTAGGCCAAAATTTTGTGATTACATATCATTATGGCTAAAAAAAACAAAAAAAAAATAATTATAATAATACTTATTATTATTATCATTCACTGATAAATTAATAAATAATAATTTTGAATAAGTAAAATAATTTATAATTATTACTATTATTTTACTTTTTATATTTTTATTACGTAATAATAATAATAATAATAATTATTATTATTATTATTATTGAAATTGATAAATTAATAAATAATATGTTTAATAATTAAGATAATAATTTATAATAATTACTTAACTTTTTATATTTAAGTAATAATAATAAATAATTTATTATTGCTATTATTAAATAAAAACAAAATACCTAAAAACTAGTGTAATATTTTGCTGTAAAATTCCCAAATTGAATATTTCACAATATAATAATAATAATAATAATAATAATAATTTTACAATACAACATTACAATTTATGACAGCGTCTTTTTTGGTTATCACGACAGTGAAACAAATAAGTTGAAGCTGAAGTACTAAAATAATGAAAACTAAATAAATTAAATAAATTAAAAACTAAAATAAATTAATGCTATACAGAAATATATAAACTTACTAAAAATGACAAAATCACATAAATTATTAAAACTTCAAATAAAACTCAAATGAAAACTAAAAATATAAAAAATAAAAGCTAATTAATTAATAATAAAACATTAATAAATACTATATTATATAAATATTATCATAAACATTGTTTCTTAGCCTGAAATAACTCTCAAAACCTGTATACACTGAAAAAAGAAAAGTAAATTACAAAGACAAGTAACACACTGAAGCAGAAAGACTGCAATGGTATTTTTTCGTAAAACTGATAACATTTTTTATTTACTTCGAAAAATCTTTTTTACAGTGTATTTCAGGTTGGTCCAGCCAATGCGCATGTGCATGAGTGTTCCCTTCAAATCAACGCTATTAAACCAGATGTTTTATTATTCAGGTAATCAGCTATAAACATGTCACCTGCCATGCAAGATTCACTTTAAACTGTTGCACTGCCAAGACAGTAATTGATCTGAAAGAACAAAAAACTGCAGAAGACGATGCTAATTCACACTAACGGCAATGCTGAGAGTCTGTCGCGTTATCAATTGACTTCAGACACGTTTCCAAACACATCGACAGCTTGTGCAACCAGAAGACTTGTGCTAAAGACAAAGAGAACTTCTGAAGTTTTAGAGCCAAAGCAGTGTCAGCGGTTTGCCCTGGAGCGGCTGGAAACCCCTCTCAAATCCCCAGATCCTTCCTTCCACAGAAAATAGAAATGGGCTGCTAGCAGAGCCATCTATCCTCGGTCCAAATGAAATTGCTGGCCAGTAGCCCATATTAAAGCACCTGTCCCTGAAGACACAGCCCTTTTTCCTGGTGTATGTGACGGTCCTTCCAGGACACTTGTTGCTGGAGGAACCACATTTTTACAGCATGGAGCATCAACAAGAGAAACCGCTCTTAAATAGCAGCAGTCTGCCATATGATCAGAGAACTATTATTATTATTATTATTCAAAATAATAGTTTATTTATTAAAACTTTAATGATAAAAATGATTATATAAAAATATAAAAAATATTGCAATATTACCATTGTATTATAAAATTAAAATGAGTATTTCATAATAATCATAATAGTAATAACTATTATTATTATTATTACTCAAAATCATATTTACATAATTTAACTTAAAATTTAATTAAATGTTTATATAATTTAATTACTAAATTAATTTATTATTGAATTATAAATTATAAAGATTTGAATTTAAAAAAAGTATCAATAAATAGATATACTTATTGCAATAATAAAAACATTTTGAAAATATATTAAAAAAAATATTTTAATTAAATTGCTATTCAAAATATTTTATTTTATTAACATTTATATTATCAAAATTTAACAAAGTATTTAAAAATAAATTATTATTATCATTATTATTAAATTGTTATTCATTTTTATTTTTATTTGATAACATTTCCATTATAAAAATGTAATCAAAGAAATTTTACTTTTGCAATAAAACTATTGTACTGTAAAAAAAAAAATTAGATAAGTTAATTACATAATAAATCAGTTAAATTACATAATAATAATTACTACTACTACTGCTATAATTTTCTATATATTTATGGCTGTCTTGCATGTGGGTCATAATTCAGGCTGGAAAATACAGAAATCCATATAAATTGTGGAGAAAACACAACCAGCACAAGGACATGAGCAGTCCTTACAGAGACAGTGATCTGAGCCCAAACACAAGGATGTGAGTTGGTTGTTGTTTGCTGTGGGGCGGTTTACTGCAAATAAAACAGGCGGCACATTCGTGGAAAAACACAAGATCTGGAGAAACTGAAGAGGCTAGAGTTCATTCACTTTGCATACTCCAACAGAGTAAATTGCATATCTATTGTGCCGAGCCTTGAAACAGGAAGAGATCAAGACAAAGTGCATGAACTGGCTTTTGACCCCCATGATGCATTAGCACATCTAAGGCTCCTGTATTCAAAGTAATGGTGAGCAAAGCAAGAAAGAGAGAGAAAAATGTTTGAACTCGAACTAAAATGAAGTGCTTTACTTCTGCATACTAGGTTTAAGTGCGTACTTAAGGCTGCATGCTTCTGTAGTAACTCAATGCTCATCCTGAAATGAAGAATCACCACTGAATTTCTGCAAACATGAATCTTTGAGCTAATATCAGCTATATGTAACATATTCAGCTGCTCAGGTGTATAGTTTATGCACTGATGACAAAATAAAAAACAAACAAAACAAAAAAACACAATACCCTTACAAAATACCTTTATAAGGTAGACCGCTGAAATAATAAAATAAAATAAATGCAATAAAATGCAATGCAATGCAAAAGAAATAAAATAAAATACTAAATAAATAAAAATTAACATAAACCTCTATACCTGTATATGGTAGATTGTGGAAATTAAATTAAAATAAATTATCAAAATAAAATAAAATAAAAAAATAAAATCTTTGACATAATATCAGCCATAAGTAACTATTATTCAGTAACAGCTACTAAGTAGCTCCGGTTTATGCACTGCTCACAATGTAAAACTAAAACTAAAAAAAAAAAATAATAATAATAATTATTATTATTTTTTAATTTATTTATTACTACTATTATTATTATTGATAACAACAATACTGTTATTATAATTTTACTATTATTATTATTATTACAGCTACTGAGATATAATTATTACTACTATTACTACTAAATAAAACAAAGAAGACTAAGAAACAAATTGAGAAATTTAATATTTAACACATAAATATCTAATATTATAAAGGATATTTTGCTGTAAAATAAAAAAAATTCAGAAAATAATATAATAATTTTATTTTACATTGCGACTGTAAAATTACCCCCAAAAAATTACAAACTAATAATTTTGTTTAATATATTTATATTAATTTCTCCATTTTCAAACATTAAACCATGGAACTTTTATTTATGTTGTTTTATATTTTTATTTAGTAATAAATAGACATTATTTTGAGTAATACTCGTCTAAGCTGCACAAGACAGAGTCTGAATGATGTCTCTGTGGCTCTGAGATTTGATCTGCATCCCATTTTGGTTGTGATCCGAAAATGTTTCTAAAAACACACAAATTAAATATATAATTTCCGAGCAGCTCACTTCTCATACCCTTGACTTTGATCTTGTACAGCTGGTGGATCGGAGCGTCTCGACTGAAGGGGCTCGCGTTTGTTCTTGGCCACTCTAAAGGAGACATCTGATGGCTCGAGCTCCTCGGTGGGCCTCTTTCAAATCAACCATCTGTTGTGTGTGGCAGCGTTGGAGAAGCTCTCATACAGCGCGGCTGGCAGAGACGAGGTGCCTCAGCAGGCCACAACAATATACCAGCAACACCGCATGCCAGCCATTACTGGACGCACAAACCCACCGGCTGCCTTCCCTAATGACAACCTGCCAGTGATATAATAAGGTATAAAAGAGGTTCTGGAGTCCATCTTTTCTCTTCTTCAGCAAACGGTCAATGAAACCAGGTGCTGCTTATCCATCTGAAAACTGTCAAGAGCCTGAAAGAAATATTACATGAGCTAGGTTCTTTTACATTTGTTTTATGAGTTTAGCAAATTTTACAACACCGTTATCAAGGTTTTTCATAATAGTTAAAAGTACAAATAAATAAATAAATAAAGTAAAAAAATTAATTGTAAAATTAAACCATTAAGATAAAAACTGCATTAAAAAAATGTATGGTATTAAAATATAAACAACAATGTAAAACAAAATTAAATTAAACATAACAAAAATATAATTAAATTAGCATAACATAAAAAATACTTTAAACATAAAAAAAATTAAATTAATTAACATAAACCTCTATACCTGTGTATGGTAGATTGTGGAAATTAAATTAAATTAAAATAAATAAATAATATACAAAAAATGTAATTGTAAAATAAAATTAGTAAAATAAAAACTGCATAAAAACATTTATGGTATTAAAATATAAACAACAATGTAAAAAACATTAAATTAAACAACATAAAAAATATAATTAAATTTGTATAAAATGAAAAAATACTTGAAATATTTAAAATAAAAAATAAAAATAAATAAAATACTTTAAACATTTTTTTTTTTAAATCTGCAGTTTAAGTCAAAAATTATCTGATTAAAAATAAATAAAAATGTAAAAAACAAAATTACAAAATAAAAATACATTAAGTTAGCATAAAATAAACATTTAAAATATATATAAAAAAAAAACGTTTTGAGTTAAATTTATCTTATTAAAAATAAATAATCATTATAAAATAAAATTAATAAAAATATTAACAAAAGTAACTACACCTAAAGTTCACAACTAACTGAACAAAGTCAACAGATTCTCCATAAAAACATGGGATTCCTGCCTCATGCTTTAAAAAGACAAAAAAAAAAGCAGGACATGTGAAAATGTGCTGTAGTACAGGGTTTGGAGAGGCACTGACCTACTGAAGAGTGTTAATGTGAATGCATTAAATCACAGGGGTCACGACGGGACTTGAGTTTTCTCACCCCATCTGCAGCAGCTCATGTCAGAACAAGTGCACTGTCACATCACAGTGAAATAATGTCTACTGAGCGCAAACACTGAGACAGCTTCACAAAAAGCCCAAAAATACTGCTAAGTCAAGCATCATCACATTAATAAAGACATCGACCTACAACATTGGTGCTTGTTTGTACGTTAGTGCTGGGCGGTATGACCAAAAATTTATATCACGGTATTTTTCAAAATTATACAGGTTTCACGGTACATGACGGTATTTTTTTTTTCATGCATGACCGAGTGTTAACTATATTTTCTACAGATTGAGAGAGGAAATACTGCAGTATATTGACTTAGAATGCCCTATTTTACTGTCATGATGAGTGAATATTGTCAAAAAATACCACACTAAATAGTGACTAAACACGACCCCTTTTAATACATGTTAACCAGGAGTCACTCTCATTTAAATTCATATCATAACAAAAATAAACACGGTATATGAATAAATATTCGGTATGAACCGGTATACTGCCCAGCACTATTGTACGTCACATTTTCTTTGTAAAATGTACAATAATAATTCAATATTTCCCTACCTACTTCACAATGCAATTGGGATCACGTTATTTCAAGGGACATTTACTTCAGTCTTGAGCATGTCAGATCAGCTGACTGCACAGTCAGCTACATGAGGAAAGACACTACAGGTGCAGAGGGTAAAAACTGTGACTAATAGATATTACCATACTTCCCCAGCTGATTAATCACAGTACGTTAAGACGGCTATATTACAAGTTTATGGCTGAATATGCAAATGGGGCATTATCTAATTCAACATGCACTAAATTGCACACATTTCCAAAAATCCGCACATTGGATCGAGCCAGGTTAAAAATTCATGATTCATTTTCATATTACATTATTTATTTATATTTTTATTTGTTTATTTTTATTTTATTTTAAAATTTTACAAATTTTATTATTTGTATTTTTGATTTATTTATTTAGTTATTTATTTTATTTATTATTATTATTATTATTATTATTATTTATATTATTTGATTTATTTATTTTCAGAAAGAGAGGGGATTTTGGATGTCTCTATCACTCCATAAATCAGAAAATATTAACAGCAAAAAACAGATGAAAAAAATATATTTTTTTAAATCACTATTTTAAATGTTATATAAATCAGGCTAATGATATATGAAAAAAAACACTGTAAAAACCTTTAGAATATAGATGTTAATTTTGGTGTATGTAAGTGCAGCTAAAGTGGAGCAAAAACTCATTTTGAGAAAACAGCCTTTCAAATATGTATTGTAACTGAAATCTACTGATGCAAAGTGTAATAAAATGTATATTTTGCATGTTTTCTTTCCTCTAGTCTAAAAGAAGACATGTTATAGAAGCCAAATAGGCCAAAATCTCAAAATTGACAAATGCATGAAAAACAATTGTTTTGCCTATAGTGTCTTTCCTTAACTAGTCTGTGCCCTTGACCAACTATACAGATGAACCCTTGTCTGAAAACTAATTCACTTACAAAATATACACAACACATTTTAGTATAATGAAGCATTCGCAAATGACAGCAATTTGCAACAATGAAGCAGCCAGAGATTTTCATTGAGCTCAACTTATGCAAATAAGCAGTGATGAATACCAATTGAAATACAGATGCCACGAGTCGAGAAAAACCCTCTAGCACTTAATCTATTAAATCACTGTCAGTGAACATCATTTAAACTTTCTGCACGTCATTTAATTATTCCACAAACAGTCTTGCTTTGCAAAATCAGGACTTCAGCATTGCTGTTGGCTCCAATAGACAAGTTCAACAGCGACAAACAAGTTCAGTTGATTTGAGAATAATTTAACATACCTAAAATACTCTCCCAACAGCTCCTAAATCCACTTGATGTACAATCCACACTTGTTCCTACATCCACTGCTTGAGTGGCAGGCCTTTAGTTGCTTCATTTTGGAAAGAAAAGTCTTCAAATGATCCAAAACAACTGGCTGGAACCCATAAGAAGACAACAGGAATGAGGAAAGGAGGAGGTGAAAGTTGAGGAGAAAGGGTTGGCAGGCACTGGGGCTGAGTTAGCGAATATGCTCACAGCTGCCCCGCTAATCTA
>NW_015537961.1:665144-717142 GCF_001515605.1 Sinocyclocheilus anshuiensis
CCGCCCCACAACCACCAACCGCTGCGCGGGACGGCCTCATTATCATATGTAAAGGGCCGGCGCTAGACTGTGACATTCAACCTTACTGGGAAATAAAGAAGAACGACACAAAGACTAAAATACCTCCATTGTTCCTCCACGTGGTTCAATGCGTGACCTTCTGGATGCCGAGAGAGGAGTGCTGGAGGAATCCATGTACATGTTTAGCTCTGCATTTGGTCTATTCAAAACTTAACCTCACCGACAAATATTCTGCATGGCAGCTTTACATATGTTTCAGCATCTGTGCATTTCAACATCAAATCTGTAAGCGGCAACAGCAAGCATCTGGAACCATCAGTGCAGCAGCATTCTAGGCATCAGTCTTTGATTCAGGTGCTTAGAGAGAGAAATGTGACTGCCGAATATTACTTTCTTCTGGCAGATTCTTGAAACTTTGGGGGCGCTGTATTTCTGACCATTATTAACAGTTCAGCTGAGGTGTAGTTTGATTCAGTACAAAGCACCTGCTGTTTGTAGTGTTTGCTTCTTCACTGATAGACTTCTGCACTGACCAGGCCAATAAAACGTTTGATATCTGAGAGTTTTCAGATTATCAGATGATTAACAGCACATTTGCTCTCTCTCTCTCTCATGTCAGATAGAGAAAACGGCAGATAGAAGGACATAGAATGACAGAACGCTAGAACGATAGATAGATAGCTAGATAGATAGATAGATAGATAGATAGATCCGTCCTCTGCTGTGAATGTTTTGTGTTTCTATGTAACTCTCAGTGTTGTAGTCGCTCTGGCAGCTCTCAGTGATCCTGCAGCAGTTTGCCGCGCCGCTGTCGAGCGTGTTTGTTGATGGTTGGCTGGTTATGCTCTGTGTTCAGCAGTGCAGTGAGCTCACAGCTGGTTTTACTTCCACTGCTCACAATGACGCGCAGTGTGTGTGTGGAATAATCCGGTCACTCGTCTACATCAGGACATTCATGTTCAGCTACAGTCCCTCCCCCGTTCCTCCTCAGCATCAATGCAACTTAGAAAGAATCTAATAAAGGATCGTCAGAGTGGAAGGAATTGGCGGAGCTTAATTGCGCTGGATTCGTGTAAGTGTGGCCTTCCTTTCAGAAGGTTTCACTTTGATCTGGTGCGTGGGGTGGAGGGGGTTGAGGACAACACGCCGCTTTAGCTTCAGTTTTGGGGGATGTTTGGCAGAAAGACGGACTCCAGAAAGCCTGAAGTGACCGGCACTCCAGACCCACACACACACCATCCGGCCTCTCATGCACACTTGAACAGGAGGGCCTGGAGGAGCACAGCATAATTCACATGACAGTGAGGCTTTTGATATGTGATGGACACTTCAGATGCCGCACACACAAACACTGCATATGCACTGAGAGCTGAGCGAGTTTGTGTGGATGCACCAGCAGAAGCAGTGAGTAATTAGCAGTGTTCTCTGTTCACCAAACATACGCCAAAATTAAGGGTGCCCCGATCAGGATCTTTGGAGCCGATCGCCGATCACAGGAAGCAGTGTCTGCCGATACGATCACAAATAACGATCTTTTTGAAGCCTTCTTTTTATCATTATAGTTATTTCACCAGGATTTCACCCGTGCTCATTCCGACTCATTTTGCCAGCACGGGTCACATTTTTGTTGTTACAATGGGGCAACTGCTGCACAATAGCCTACACACAGCACAAGCCTGATTTGGTGAGCTGTATGTGAGGCGGCCTTATGTGTGTGCGCTTCAAGTGTGCATGAGCGCACCGTCTCCGGGAGAGCGCGTGAGTGCTGAATGGTTAAACACTGGCAAGACTTAAAAAGAAATGCAAATCATAAACTTTAGTGACAATGTGACACTGCCTCGATTGTACAAGTGACAATTCCTGTGTCAACTGTGCAGCTCGCTTATATAGTGCAGAAGCAATGTGCTGATTTGAAGCCATGTGCGCATGGTGATTCACTCACGCTGTTTGTGAAATTATGTCTCACAGAAAGTTTTCAAATTACTTTGCAAGTTATATAATAAAGAAATATGAATTGTACCTCACCTTCATCACTATAATTATTTTACCCGTGCCGAACAGAGATTGAGACCAAACACACTGTACTCCCACAATGCAAATGTCCCTTTCCAGTGTGATGAATAAAATCAGGTAATACCAACCATAAAAGAATATTTATGATATATTTATGATATTTATGATAACTCAGCTCCCCTGGCTATAGAGATTGACTGATAAGCTGTTTGACTAAATAATAAAAAATGAAATGAAAAAAACAAACAATAAATGAATATAAAATACAGATATTAATATAAATAATAATTTAGTATATATAAAAATAATTTACTATTATTTACTAATATATATATATACACACACACACAGCTATGGAAAAAATTAAGAGATCACTTGAAAATTCTCAGTTTCTCCTGATTTATAATTATGTGTTTGAGTAAAATGTAATTTTTGTTTTATTCTGTAAACTACTGATTTTAAAATACTGATTTCTTCCAAATTTGAAATAAAAATGTTTTACAGCATGAAATGACAATTGGTCAAAATGACAAAAAAAGATGCCATGTTTTCAGATATGTTTATATTCTTTTTTAGACAACACAATACCAACGTTTTAACTTCAGAAGAGTTAAGAAATCAATATTTGGTGGAATAACCCTGATGTTCAATCGCAACAAATGAAAACATTTGTTATTTTGACCAATTGCCATTTTCTGCATAAATAAATAAATAAATAAATAAGCTCTAAATGACAACATTTTTATTTGAAAGAAATGTTATCAGAAACTAATTTTCAAGTGGTCTCTTAATTTTTTCCATAGCTGTGTGTGTGTACTGTATATATATACACACAGAAATACATTTATTATTATTATTACATTTATATGATTAATTATTTATTAATTAAATTTATATTTTATTATTATTTTACTATTACTATTATTAAGTTAAAAGATAAAATAATAAAATAAAATAATGTGGTTCTGCTTATTATCTGACACTCATTTAATAATAAAAACAGATAGAGAGAGAGAGAGAGAGAGAGAGAGAGAGAGAGAATAACAGATATAATGATAGATAATAAATAATCAAATAAAATATGAAAATAATGTGGTTCTGCTTATTGGTTATTTGACACTAAAACATAAAAATAAACATAAACCTGAATGGGTGTTTCTGGATATCGGCCATAAAAAGGCAATATAAGTTGATTTCTACAGAATTACACAAAAAAAATGTGGTAGTGTAGTGCACTACTGTTTAAGGATTTATCATTGCATATTGCATACTCTTTCCCATCCTTTTCTAAAACAGAGAAGGCAGTTCAAAGTATATAGTGAGCAGTATGCAGTTAGAAGTGTGCTTGCATTCCTTTCTAAAGATAGCCAGACTCTCCAAAGCCAAAAAGGAGGACGGACTGTACTCAAACTCCAGTCCACAGTGTAACCCTGTATCCTAAACGGATGCAATCCTGCAAGATTCCAGCAAAAAATAAGTTATCCATACTAAAAGGAAAAAATACGGCACCAATGAGAACATGTTTGACATACCACTGTGTACAAAAGCAAAACAGAAACCAATCCTTACTGTTGCACAGATGGGATTTATCACATTGTCTCATCACACCTGCTCAGGACACAGTGCGACTGAAACACAAATGCAGTCTGGTCAGGACGGGCTTGTGCTTCACAGGAGTGTTCTGGAGGTTTTTTAGTGGGTGGCAGGGGAGAATGTAAATAAGATAATGAAAATGACCTAGTGGATGAAAGTAAAACACAGAAACGCTTCTGGGATTGTGATGAATGCCTGAGAACAGATGTCATGTAGGGGCCCCTCGAGGAACGTGCCTCATGTGGGCCACTTCATGTACTATGTGTTCAACACCATAGAGAGTCACACGGCCGTTTCACCCGTCAGCTCTCCAACAACAAACACACATTCGAAAGCATTATCAGCGTAAGAGAAATGTTCAAGTTAGCGAGCAGTCCTTTAGAAGATGCTTTAATCCACAACAGTGATATCTGAAATATGGAGGTCATTTACACCTGACTGTCTGTGTCTAAATACACAAACGCTTCTGAGTACAAACAGACTGGACTGAACAGCAGCCACGCACAAGGCCAGGTTAACTAGAAACACGGTAATAATTTGTCGGCCAACTTGTCCACAGTTGACCACACTTGTTTGGCAGGGAGACGCGCAAAACGAGTCAGTGAATTAAGCTCTGAACAACAGGGCTTAATCCAATAATAAATATATGGAAAAATGTCAAAATGATATGCATGAAATGTTCACTGAGGTAAATATTTGTTATCATCACATCAATTTAACAAAAAATAGAATAAAACAGACTAAATAATGAAATATAACTAAATAACTAAACAACAGCTAAACAAATAACTACAAAAAATAAACTAAAATAACTATCTGAAAATAACTAAATTAAATGACTAAAATTACTAAAATAAATCCAAGACTACAATGACTAAGCTGAACTAAAGCAACTAAGCAAATAACAAAAAAACTAAATAAATAAATAAAAAACAAAATAACTAAGTTACTAAATAGTTAACTAATTGACTAAAATAATAACTCAAATAACTAAAAAACACAAACATACAAACTAAATTACTAAAATAATTAAATAACTACAAATAAAACCAATGACTAAAATAAATTAATAAATAAATAGCATTAAATAACTAACAAACTAACTAAACAACTAAACTAAATGACTAAAATACCAAAATAAATAACTAAATTCCTAAACTAACTAACTAAAAACAAACAACTAAACAAATGAATAAAAAACTAAATAACTAAATGACTAAAGTAACTAACTAAAATAAAAAACTAACTAAATGACTAAAATGACTAACTAAACCATTATTCAATATATATGGACCATTATTTACATCTGAAGTAAAATTGTTGTTTAGATAAGCAGTGCTCTATATTTTAAAACAGCTCATTTATTCACATATAATATTATATATACACAAACCTGATATGCCTTTAGAATAGAATTAATTAATTTCTCATATTCTTCAAGAATCCATTGAGACCGATTCTTCAGACAGATTTGCTTACAGTGACCCAAGGGGACGGGCATCCAGTGCGCTCAGGAGGTCTATTCATTCACGGTTTGGCTCTCAATCGTCCCGTCTCTCCATCTGATGTCAGCTGTCAACTGTAAACTGTCACTCCCATCAACTCTCACTAGTGCTACGGAGAGGGAACAAACAACACACGACTGACTCGATTGCTAGGCAACCCCAGCTTGATCCAGCCGTCCCCACTGACAGCATGCGTCTAATTTGCTTTCGAAAGCTGAAAAATTAAATACATCATGTATGAGATACGATCGCACTGAGATGTGTCGTCTGCAACCCACTTAACCTTGGTATTGTGACTTTATGAAACAGGATATTCAATGAGAAGAGCAGAAGCTGGCAAGCGTTTTCTATCGTGACGCTCCAGCTCTGGCAGGCTTTGTTTAGTCACAGCAGACAGTGAGCAGGCGGCTGGCACTACAGGACCAAACTGAGCCACTCAACCAAAACTCATACACAAACGGACATCAGGAGGCTGAGCGTGAAGGTTTAACTGCTGCTTAAACAGACCTGATGGGATAAATCTCTCACATTTGATTCATATCTGTGGCATGCAATAATCCTAAACTGATGTTTACGTGAAAAAAGATCTCATACAACCCATCATACTAGTCAGTCTTAAAGGAATATTTCAACCAAAAATGAAAATTTGCTGAAAATGTGCTCACCCTCAGGCAATCCAGTATGTAGATGAGTTTGTTTCTTTATCAGATTTGGAGAAATGTAGCATTGCATGAGTGTCTCAGCAATGGATGCTCTGCAGTGAATGGGTGCCGTCAGAATGAGAGTCCAAACAGCTGATAAAAACATCACAATAATCCACAAGTAATCCACACCACTCCAGTCCATCAGTTAATGTCTTGTGAAGTGAAAAGCTGCATGTTTGAAATAAACAAATCCATCAAGGCATTTTAACTTCAAGCCAACGAGTCCATAATCCATAATAACGCTTCCTCCAGTGAATTGTGTGGATTATTGTGATGTTTTTATCAGCTGTTTGGACTCTCATTCTGACGGCACCCATTTTCTATAGATGATCCATTGCTGAGCAAGTGAAAGAATGCTACATTTTTCCAAATCTGATGAAGAAACAAACTCATCTACATCCTGGATGGCCTGAGTGCGAGTAAATTTTCAGCAAATTTGAACTTTTAGGTGAACTATTCCTTTCATGAAGTTTGTTTCTAATTCAACATGCCATTTTAAAATGTAACACTCATAAACAAATGATTAAAAACCAAATGACAGATACTCAAATAAATATGGCAATGCATGAACTGATTAAATGCACTTTAATTCGCTTTGGGTAAAAGCATCTGCCAAATGCATGAATGTAAATATCTGTAATCTTTTAGTGCACAGAACTATCAATCTTAACAATAAATGGAGACATAGGGATTAATTTTGATGTGTCCTAAGGCGATGCAAAATCAGTCAGCAACTGTCTTGAAATATATATTTAATGGTGATGAATCTATTATATAATGTAGGCAACCCCAGCTTGATCCAGCCGTCCCCACTGACAGCATGCGTCTAATTTGCTTTCGAAAGCTGAAAAATTAAATACATCATGTATGAGATACGATCGCACTGAGATGTGTCGTCTGCAACCCACTTAACCTTGGTATTGTGACTTTATGAAACAGGATATTCAATGAGAAGAGCAGAAGCTGGCAAGCGTTTTCTATCGTGACGCTCCAGCTCTGGCAGGCTTTGTTTAGTCACAGCAGACAGTGAGCAGGCGGCTGGCACTACAGGACCAAACTGAGCCACTCAACCAAAACTCATACACAAACGGACATCAGGAGGCTGAGCGTGAAGGTTTAACTGCTGCTTAAACAGACCTGATGGGATAAATCTCTCACATTTGATTCATATCTGTGGCATGCAATAATCCTAAACTGATGTTTACGTGAAAAAAGATCTCATACAACCCATCATACTAGTCAGTCTTAAAGGAATATTTCAACCAAAAATGAAAATTTGCTGAAAATGTGCTCACCCTCAGGCAATCCAGTATGTAGATGAGTTTGTTTCTTTATCAGATTTGGAGAAATGTAGCATTGCATGAGTGTCTCAGCAATGGATGCTCTGCAGTGAATGGGTGCCGTCAGAATGAGAGTCCAAACAGCTGATAAAAACATCACAATAATCCACAAGTAATCCACACCACTCCAGTCCATCAGTTAATGTCTTGTGAAGTGAAAAGCTGCATGTTTGAAATAAACAAATCCATCAAGGCATTTTAACTTCAAGCCAACGAGTCCATAATCCATAATAACGCTTCCTCCAGTGAATTGTGTGGATTATTGTGATGTTTTTATCAGCTGTTTGGACTCTCATTCTGACGGCACCCATTTTCTATAGATGATCCATTGCTGAGCAAGTGAAAGAATGCTACATTTTTCCAAATCTGATGAAGAAACAAACTCATCTACATCCTGGATGGCCTGAGTGCGAGTAAATTTTCAGCAAATTTGAACTTTTAGGTGAACTATTCCTTTCATGAAGTTTGTTTCTAATTCAACATGCCATTTTAAAATGTAACACTCATAAACAAATGATTAAAAACCAAATGACAGATACTCAAATAAATATGGCAATGCATGAACTGATTAAATGCACTTTAATTCGCTTTGGGTAAAAGCATCTGCCAAATGCATGAATGTAAATATCTGTAATCTTTTAGTGCACAGAACTATCAATCTTAACAATAAATGGAGACATAGGGATTAATTTTGATGTGTCCTAAGGCGATGCAAAATCAGTCAGCAACTGTCTTGAAATATATATTTAATGGTGATGAATCTATTATATAATGTTGCATTAAAGCTGCTTTAAAAAGGCTGAATTTAGACACAAACTTCTCAGAGTGTTCTCAGGTCTGGCATTAACAACAGCATCTGCACCCGTTTCGGCACGCTAAAACCCTCAGAAAAGTTGCATCACTGAGCTCATCCACATTAAAGCACCGCCACTAAAAATATTGGCGCTAAAAAATCTAGATAAACCCTTCTAGATCAGATACGAAGGGCAGAATGAGGACTGTGATTTCTCCGTCTCACTCTGAGCTCCACAGCTGAGCTGGAGCTCAACACTCCTGGGTCTAAAATTAGCCCATGAAAAATAAATGAATGGCTCTGGAGGCGATTTATATAGATTTTGTGTTCTGAGAGCAGCGCTGGCAGCTGACGGGCACCGTGACAGGGTGTGGGCATGGGTACAAGAGGAAGGAAAACACTCGCCATCAGCTCCATTACCTGTCTGTCTGCAACAAAAGCCAACAAACTGAGAGATGAGGAAAGAGATAAAAGCACAGAGGGAGGTTTTGTTGCTTTTGCCCATGAGCAGGAAAAGCCATGAAAGAGACTGTGACGTCATCATTAGGGACACAAGTGCATGACTCTCACACATTGAACACAGATTGAAGTACAATAAACATGACAGTACATGCAAACGTGACAAAATATGCTTACATTTACATGGTTCATTAGTGACGTGACATGTGGCCAAGTATGGTGACCCATACTCGGAATTAGTGCTCTGCATTTACCCATCCAAAGTGTACCTTCCCCCCATTAGAGGCTTCATTGGTCACACTGTATGTTTGTTGTTGCAAACAGAAAAATGCAAAGAAATTGTCTACACGCTTGTTTAAGTTTGAGATTCATTTAAAAGAATTGGTTCATAAGAGTAATTTGTTTGTGAATCAGGCTACACTGTTTCTTGTTGAATACAGAATGTCTATTTACTGTTTTTTTATTATTTCATGGTGTAGTTATTAGTTATTTGGCAAAACAAGTTTAAGTTTGAGACTCATTTAAAGATTCTGTTCATATGAGTCATTTGTTTGTGAATCAGGCTACATTGGTCATGCTGTAAGTTTGTTGTTGCATACAGCACAACAAGGAAACTGTCTATTTTTGTATTTTTTGTGGTCTAGTTATTAGTTAGTTACTTATTACTTAGTTATTTGGCAAAACCAAAACATGCTCATGTTAAAGTTTGAGATTCATTTAAAAGAACCAGTTTTTAAGAGTCATTTGTTTGTGAATCAGGCTACATCGGTCGTGCTGTATGTTTGTTGTTGCATGCAGCGCAAGGACATTTTCTATTTATGGTCTTTGTATTTTTCTGTGGTATAGTTATTAGTTATTTTGCAAAACAAAACAACACAGACTCAAGTTTAAGTTTGAGACTTACTTAAAAGTATTGGTTCATAAGAGTAATTTGTTTATGAATCAGGCTACACTGGTCACGCTGTAGGTTTGTTGCATACAGAATAATGCAGGGAAATGGTCTATTTACTATCTTTATATTATTTTAGTGGTGTAGCTATTAGTTCATTTGCAAAACAAAACAAAATATGCTTGTGTTAAGTTTGAGACTCATATAAAATAATCGATCTATAAGAGTCATTTGTTTGTGATTCCAGCTACATAGGTCGTGCTGTATGTTTTTTGTTGCATATAGAACAACTCAAATGTCTATTTACTCACAAATGTCTATTGACATTTAGTCTTTGTACTATTCGTTATTTTGGCATTAAATCAAAAAACAGGCAGACTGAGTACAACGGAATGGAGCAGAACGGGATGTTTGAACTTAATTGATCTATTTTCAACTTAAAATGCAATGTGCAATGGCTACACATTTACATAAACCAACAATTTAACAAAAAATTGTACATATTCAGCTCACTCCATCTCAAGTACTCAGTTGATTCATCTGTTGAGTACTCGCTATCAAACAACCAAAATGCACATTTCTAGTCTTAATGGTTGTTAAATTGGTGTGATGCAATGAAGAGTTTACGCATTCGCATCTGGAGGTGAAGGTTCATAGCAGCCTGTCGAACAGCTGGGTACCAAACGCAACCGACGGAGTGAACAAACAATGACAAAGAGGAAGTGGTGGCAGCTTTGAACATCTGTCACATCCCAGCAGGAACTTCCACTAATTAAAAGAGAAACTCCGACAACAGAAATTTGATTAACCAAAAACTGCTAACTTATTCTCCAAAGCCCTGACGGACCCCGCGGGGAGATGGTTTCGATAAAACTCTATGAGAATCTGACTGTTCGCCTCAGTCACACAGCTGCCTTCTCTCTTTTTTATAAGAGTCACTTTGAAAACTCTTCTGAAAGTGCCATTGGAAACAGCTGTTCTGTGGGCATCAGCCATGAGACTTGGGCCGGTTCTGACAAGACGAGCAGCAGATGGATCCAAATCACGTGGAAATGGCCAGACAAAGCCAATAAAGCCACACTGACCAGTACTCAAACCAGTGCCAAGAAGCATCCCGGAGGACAGATAAACAAAATGAAAAGAAGGGAGATGATGACGAGGAAATGAAAATGAGAGAAAAAGTGAGAAAAAATAAATAAATAAAAATAATTTATTAGTAGTAGTTTTAAAAGTATTCATTTTTTTGCATTCTACGTTTTGCAAAACTACTACTACTACTACTACTACTAATTACAATAATAATTATTATTTAGAAGTAGTAGTATCAAAATTATAATAATTAATATAATTTTATATAATGAGAATTATATCTACTTTTTTCCAAATGTAAAAAGGAAACAAAATCAATAATAATAATAATAATAATAATAATAATAATAACAAAAGTAGTAATTTTTAAAAAATGTAAAATGCAATAAATAATAATAATAATTATTATTATTACTAAAATTATAATCATTATTAATACTGATTTAGATAAATAAATGACAAATATATCTTTTTTGTAAAGCAAAAAAAAAAACTATTATTAATAACGATTATTATTATTATTAAATATAATAAAATAATATAAATATAAAATTGTATCTACTATGTTTGGTTCAGGCAGTATGAGGTGGAGAGGTAGAGAATTAGTGTCCTCAGGGCTCGCAAAATCGCTAGCTCGACGTCCCGGGGCTATTGTGTTTTCCAGTCGGGCTACCAAAATGTATCACCACTCTGACACGTCTTGGGTATTCTATAGTCTTTGGTTGTATCAAACTTAAGGCCATAAAAAGTTTTAAATATGTTAAATGGTATAAGAAATGTCTTAATTATAGTCGTTGGCATTTTAATTTCATTTGACCTATAATTCCTGATAAAGCAGCGTTTATGAGCGCGGAGCTGCTTTGTGTACAGCCGTTACCGGGGAAACCGTAATATTTCAGCGCCCCTAAAGAGTGAAAATGAATTTGCATTTCCAATAAGCCTTTCTTGCTGTTTATGGTCAGATCAATGCAAATATCAACTCAACTTTTACGCAGCAAACACAGAGTTGTAAATGAGAAAAAAGTTAATGTGCCTTCTAAAAATCTAAACAATTAAGACAGTAATATTTATACGTTTTAAATTGACACATTATATGCTTGATTTATCCCTTTTCATAAAAATGGTCTAAAGGCTGAAATGCTGTTGTATAAGATTTTTGTTTTTGTGAAAACCTGTATCTGAACTGTAAATCATGTAATTTTATGGCTCAGTACTGTATGTTACCATAGACATTGTTCAACCCCACTCATACTGTGCTCATTTTACTTGTGCAGCTCTTAAAATGGGTCATAAATTGCCTTAAATTTATTTTTTTTAATTCTGCAGATACCCTGTAAATAGTCAAATAAAATTCCTTCCTTCATATTTGTTGATATTTGTGTATTGAAAATGTTTTTGATTGACATTTAAACTCTATCTGATGTTCTATATTTTAAAAAAAGTGTTTTTTTTTTGTTTTTTTTTATTTGGGCTAGTTAAATAAATTTTTGGGCTACCAAAATCTGAAGAGTACCTGTCCGAAGGGCTACCAGGTATTTTGAAATTTTGCGAGCCCTGGTCCTGAAAATGTGTTTCTCAATTTTATGGACACACATGGGATATATCAGAAACTATTGCTGTAGTTTGAACTGAGAGACCAATAATATGACGTAAACCCATAAAACATCAGCTAGGGTTAATATATTCTCCTACAGTGAATAAAACCCTTATTAAAATGAATGGAAAGGAACTCACTGAAATGTCCCATAAAAAGAAAAGCAACAGAACATGGTCTAAGTCATTTCCATTCTCTCATCCCGCTCTCATACGGGACGGGGTGGAAACATTCGAGGAAATTCTCATGGAGAGCGAGAGAGCGATCGAGGGAGGCTGATACTTTTTAAAAGTTCCCTTTTTTCTTCTGAAAAGAATCTCGCTGTGTGTGTCCTTCATTGTGTGAATCTTCCCTCAGGCTCGGTGCACTAAAAAAATCCATTTATCCTTCCTTAGAGTTTGTAGCGGCATAGAAAAGAGCTAAAGAATCCGGCAGGAGTCACGTGCCAGGGTGACATGGCTTTTCCCTTGTAAAGACTATAGGCCCGTCTCACCGCCGTGGGTCCTTCAGAATGGGATCGTTCCTAATGACAGCAGAAGACAAAAGCTCAGTACATCTGTTCCCAATATTTGCATTTCTTTGGTGAATTTCACAATGCACCACTTGACTCGATGGATAGAGGACATTCTCATTCAGGCGTGAGAAACAAGCCCCGTGAATGAGTTTCTCTTTCACTCTGTGAATCGACTCATCAAGTGACATGCATTTGCCATTTTAAAAAACGAGTATGCCTGACGTGGTATGAGTGATACTGCATTCTCCTCTTCGACCGTGGTTTGAACCCGAGATGTGTGGAAATTAGGGCTGCACGATAAATCGCATGCGATATTTAATGCGCATCTTGTCAGAAAGCCGTTTCTTTAATCAGCGGTAAATCTCCATCACCTGCGGGCTTTCACATTGAGCAGCATTAACTACACAGAGCCGTTGTTCACTGACGAGCTGCACAAAAAATCGCGCGAATATGAACGTGGTTTTGCGCAACTCGTCAGTGAACAACGGATCTGTGTAGTTAATGCTGCTCAATGTGAAAGCATGCAGGTGATGGAGATTTTGAAAGCCCACAGGTGATGGAGATTTACCGCTGATTACAGAACCGGCTTTACTGACAAAATACGCATTAAATATCGCATGCGATTTATCGTGCAGCCCTAGTGGAAATGTATGCATGCAGACATGCAAAATAAATGAGAGCTGTGGTTCAAACAGAGACCAAACTACTTTGCAGATTGCAGTATTCATTCGTTACTTGGACCAAATGCAGTGTGCCATTTTAGATCATTTCATTAATAGTGCATTGAAGTATCTATTGTCTGCGGCACCAAGCCGAATTGCAACCATAATGGCTGTTTTCAAACAGGTTTGGCATTTGTTCGGACAAACAGACAGTCCCAGACAGTGTGTCATTTTTCAATAAAAATACTCACCCTCTGGATCTAAGTATTAGGCTTCTCTGCTGATCATATGAGCTGGTGTCTTTCCCCACTCCTCCTGTGAAACGGTCTAATGAAGGAAAGTGTTCAAGGGAGGTGAACTGAATAAACACCAGTTTTCCACTGACTGCTGATACGACCTGACATCAGAGCGCTGGTGGTGAAGTCACCTCTGACCTCACGAATCCATCCTAGCTAATAATATAAAGAGACACAGCGTTGAACCTCAAATACAAAAAATGCATTATGGGAGTCTAAAGACTTGGATAAGAGAACTGGTTGCATGATTTGCATTAATGTTAGATAGACAGGCAGAAAATCAGATAGATAGAACAACAGACACAACAATAGAGCGACAGATAGAGTGATACAATGATAGAGCGATAGATGGATAGAACAGCAGAACAATAGTATAGTATATTAGGGTTCGGGCAATGTCTACAAAATTGGCATCGGACGATGTCTACAGTGAAGCATCGCGATGGACGATGACATCGGCGGGGCGGGGGTGAAGCGTGAATCCTTATAAGGGAAAAAACGATTCCTAACGCGACGCAAGCTGTGCGGCGCGGCAAAATACTATAGAACCA
Organism: Sinocyclocheilus anshuiensis; assembly: GCF_001515605.1. Taxonomy (NCBI): domain Eukaryota; kingdom Metazoa; phylum Chordata; class Actinopteri; order Cypriniformes; family Cyprinidae; genus Sinocyclocheilus; species Sinocyclocheilus anshuiensis. Next base: position 679,168 of record NW_015537961.1, read on the forward strand.
CTGATCTACAATAGAGATTTATTATATATATATCAGTCTATAGAACTCATTATAATCAGTGATACTGTCTACACTGGATGTGGCGTGGCGCGACACGACAAATCCCCGACAGTAAACTGCTGCCGCGTTCTATTTATGATGTGCTGACATAAATTTCAAATGATTTTCAACGGTCGCTTTGTCGCATCCAGTGTAGACAGACTTTAGCTGATGAAGCAGTGTAGACACGGTGTAACGGTTGCCTGTTACATTACAGTAAATAAAGAGAAAACACAAATATTTTAGGAATCTGTCAAAAAAAAAATGTAAGTCTAAAAATGTTATTGTCATTTATTGGGCAAATAACAAACTGAAACACGCTCATTCAGTAAAGATTTAAACTTAACACAGACTGTCAGGATGGACCTTTATGCAAAAATGGAAATGCTCGCGTGAATTTGTAACATTTAAAGATAAGGAAATGACCGTAAACTGAAAGTTTTTGCGCTGATGATGAACACGAATCTGTCAAAGCGCCTGACATGGCAAGCCATTACGCTAATGCATTAGCTTAAAGCTTAAAATAAAGAATTCTCATGTTTTGGGCAGCTTGGATCACGTACATCTCCCACATCTCATTCTGTTTCCTCCACTATTTTAGATGCATTTTGTCCATAGAAATGTATTATTCAGTGCTGTAATTTAACGCGACTGGCTGAACTTGGACGTGCACTGTGGGCAGACCCGACTAATCGATAATGAGAATCGTTGTCGATAATTTTCATAATCGATAATAATCTATTTTATCGATTAGTTGTTGCAGCCCTAGTTTAAACAGAGTACGTGCGATTGCGAATCTCGAAAACGAAAGTTAAACTAAAAGTGATCGTGCATTCAAAAGCACGATGCCAGTTTCAATGCCAGGTATAATAGCGGCTCCCTGATGCCAAAATATATATGTAGTATAATTACCCAATTATATAACTGCGAGGAAAATATTGAAATATACATTTCCCTCCCATCTCGTATTTATTCCCTTTAGTGGTTCCGCCTACACGTAATTTTCTTTCCGAACACGGTATTGGGATGCGGGGGGAATGTAGGGGATCAATCAATGTCAAAAACATTTTATTGTAAATTTCTAAAATTTTAGCTTAATTAAAATTAAAACAGAAAATGTTAAAAATAAAAACGAATTCAAAATATTAGTAGTAACTATAAAAGTATCTCAGTGATACTAAAATAACCCATATTTGCTCAGCCGAGGATGAAGTGAGTCAGTCGCACCGAATGACAACTTTGAGACAGAAACTTGAGCTGCCGTGTAATGAGGATTAACGGTGTTCGGTGTGATCTGTGTGTTACAGTCAGCTGAACGTGTTAATTAGTCACCGCTGGATTAGCTGCTCCTATATTGAAATGTATATTTTCCTCCCATCTCGTATTTATTCCCTTTAGAGGTTCCGCCTACACGTCTTTTTATTTCCGAACACTGTATTGGGATGCGGGGGGGGTCACGATGCCAACATCGTGATGTCTATCAGCCATCTGCGATGGACGATGGCATCGTCTATTGGCCCAACCCTATAGTATATATTTATATATTTATAAGTTCACTTCATAAAAGAGTTTTCTCTGTACATTAAAAGCTGGACAGTCCAATAAAATATGTTTAACAGAAAGGGGAAACAGCAGAACAATACAGCGACAGATAGAATGATAGAGTGACAGTTAGAATAACAGATAGAATGCTACAGCAACAGTTAGAGCGATAGAACTAGAGCTACAGATAGAAAGATACCGAAACAGATAGAACGTCATAGCAACAGTCATAGCAAACAGAGAGACAGACAGAGCAATAGAACAATAGAGTGACAGATAGAATGACAGAGTGACAGACAGAACATCAGAGCAACAGATAGAACAATACTGAGATAGAATGAAAGAACGATAGACCGACAGATAGACAGACTGATACAGTGACAGATAGAGCGATAGATAGAATGATAGAGCAACAGAAAGATAGATAGAGTGACAGAGCAATAAAACGATAGAGCGACAGATAGAGAGTGACAGATAGAACATCAGAGCAACAGATAGAAGGACAGAACATCAGAGCAATAAACAGAACAATACCGAGATTGAAATGAAAGAACGATAGAGCGACAGATAGAATGAAAGAGCAACAGAACGATATATAGAAAGATAGAGCAGCAAAGAGCAATAGAATAATAAAGTGATAGAACGGAAGAATGACAGAATGATAGAGCGACAGACTTGACAAATAGACAGAATGACAGAATGATAGATAGAGCGATATCTAGAAAAATTTCTAGATTTGGTGGTTGGCTGTGATTTTTTATGCGCAGCTTGTCAGTGAAGTTTGGTTGAATGCTGCAGCATCTAAAATCCAGAGGGTGCTCTCGCACAGAAACTCCAAATATGCCCCGCAGAAGAAGTACTATAACACGCATAGTTTCAGGAAATGCCCATGGGCATCTTTCTATCACTGTACTTCAAGCCTTCTCAGGTATTTTCATGATAATAAAGTATATTTATAATGATGATGTTTGACGAGTGTTGCTTTTTCAAATGCACATAATAAGCGACTCAAACTCGTAGTGATTTCAGACAGAGCAGCACTTCCTACTGATCAAAGATCCGTGCTTCACGGACAAGCTGTGCATAAAAACACATAATCTTTGTCTTTGCGATATCATAATCACACTAGACAGGTCGATTTACGCGAGATTTAGTGTTAATCAAGATTTATCGTGCAGCCCTACTCCAAAGACTCCAAATATCTTGTTGAACAGGTCAAAGAGGTGGAGAAATATATAAAGAAAAAAGATGCAATATGGGAGTTCAACTACGGAGGAAATAGGATTGAGACTCAACTCAAGCTATGTTCAAACCTAATATGAGAACCATGACACTGTAGCACACATGCTCACCGCTGAGCCACGGATTTAATTCATGACAGCACCATCTGAAGCAGCGTGCAACTCTGCAGCGCTTGTTTTGTTCATAAAAGAGACTCTGTGTTCAAAGCTCAGAAAAATCTCACGGCATAAATGTTTATATAATTCAGAGTGACATAAAGGGAGCTTCAGTTACACCGAGAGAATGTTTCTTCCAAGCCCTCGAGATGAGATCAGTCACCAGATGAAAAATGAACAGAGGACGGTGCATGTCCTTAATCGCAGCACCACTGGAGCCGAACCACACAGACCCAAATAAACCCGTCGTTCCTATTCCCTTCTCCCTTATCACCTCACTGCAGGGCTTCTGATTGAAGTCTGGAGATGTTTTCAACGCTTTGGATGGCTGCACGGTACCGCAGAGGATCTTCTCCTTCACAACTTCATTTCACAGCCAGAGAAAAAAAGTTCCCCTGCAGATATAATAAAAGCCACCGCAGATAAATATGACATTTACGGTGAAGAAAGCTGCAGACTTGAGATTTGTTGAGCCCAAAGGGGACTCATCTAAGATTTTTTCACAAAAGGCGTACTTTAATTATTTTACTGAAGATGTTTTTTGCATAATAACAGTCCACAGCTTGGGAAAGGACTTTCCCTGAACTCTCACATGGGTTTTCTTAAGCTGATCCTTACAGGCCTCAAATCACATGCTACACTGAACTGGTTGAAACGAGCTGTTGGGTCCATGATGGGAACTCATCCTACTGCTCAATGTCAGAAACAAGTCCTACTGCTGAACTTCTGAGCCAAAGCCACAAGACTGCAAACCCTTATCAAGCTCACTATTTGGGACACAACCAGAGTGGGATAAAAATCAAAGAAACAACAGTGGAAGATAACCAGTAAGTTTCTGGAAAACCAAGATAAACTACGTAAGGTAGTAGCAAAGTTGTTTTGGAACATGATTTTCTACCTGCCCATTAGTAGGGATGTACAAAACTACGTTTTCAAGTTCAACAAGTCAATGGGTTGCCTAATGGACTAGTTGACCAATCACTCGATTGACACTTACATTCATGCACAGTGTTGGGGAAAGTTACTTTAAAAAAGTAATGCATTACAATATTGCGTTACTCCCTAAAAAAAAGTAACTAATTATGTTACTTACGCTAGTTACTTTTTGTGGAAAGTAATGCATTATGTTACTTTTGTGCTACTTTTGCATTACTTTTTAAATCTGGGTAGGGCTTCCTTGTTTGTTTTTAATATAAAAATGTTCTATTTTTGGCAAATGTAAAAGCCCATTCACACCAAAAGTGAAATGAATAATCCTCAGGCTGAAGGAAATGCAAATTCACGTCTCAAACCTTTCTGAATTGCATAAAGAATAGGACGCAGGAGAAGAAAGTTCACTCTTCAGCAACAAAAACACAAAAGTTATGTTTATCTAATTTGGCGTTTTATCCAAAGTGACCTACATTGCATTCAAGGTACACATTTTATCAGTTCTTCTTTTCATTGGTATTGAACCCATGACCTTGAATTAATTTCTCCAACTATTGGGTCTACCAGCTCAGCCAGATCCCTTGGCTAGTAGGTCAACTGCATTGTAAAACCAAAAAGTGTCTTTTAGTGTGGTTAACCACCTAAACCTGTTTGGAGCAGCTAGAAGCTAGACATGTTTCAAAACACAACTATGACTTAATCTAGTAGTTTTGGTTTATATTATTCAGCAGGGCTAACCAGTAGTAAGACTAGTAAAACTACAGGTCGCTATGCAACAACAATCAAAGCGATGAAAACATTTTTCATTTGTGTTTGTTTCATTCCCACCCGTGCAGACATGTCAAAAGGCCACCATCTGTCTGTCAGGACTTAAATCTCACAAGGATTAATACAAACTCACAATAAAACAATATTTTATGGAAGGAAACTATGTTTGTGTCATGTGGCATTTGCTGCAATTACTGCACTGAAAATATGGCTACGTCCCAGTCAGACAAAGAGTGTCTGGTGCTTCAAAGATGTGGATGTTTATGACCCAGTTTCAGAGAAACCACTTCTTAAAAATATTTACTACCCATCTGAAACCCACTGTGGAGGATTTCGAGTGCTGCCATCATGTAGCAGAACTGCAATAATAAACTCGATATTTCAAAGCAACGAAGGTCATCTCTGTTGCATAACAATCCTTTCAATTCATCCCGTTCCGGTACAATGTGAAGGAAATGATACATCTGCCTCATCCCTGCTCCATTTCACCCCACGGCACAGGAGGCAGCTTCTGTTTCAGTGAACATCCGTACAGTGAGCTCGGAGCAAGTCTTCCAGAGAGGACTTTACTCGGAGGAGAGGGGGAGGGAAGACAGGAGCAGATGATCTGTGATCTGGTCGACATTGCCAAGGAGCAACAGATTACAAGAAAAGAGGAGAGATGAGGAAGAATCAGGCCACTGTCAGTCCAGATTATGGACTGAGGTGGATGAAAGAAGGGCATTTCTACAGATGTAACAAAAGCAAATGAATTAAACTACACTTACTTTCCTTTACTGATGTTTTAAGTCAACATAAACTGGTGTTCGACCAACTTACTTGCGTAATGTGATATACAAGTAAAACAGGATATTCAAAATGTTTAACAACCCATTCCTTTGTGGCTTTTAATCAAAGGCTGTTTCCAAAATCACCTCATACTTTTATATAGTGCACTATTGGAGAGTACAGCCAATTGTAGTGGTGCCCAAAACCAAACCATTCAATCCCACAATGCATCGCATTAAGGAGCATACAACCAATGTAAGGCCAATACCAATAATGCACTGTGAGGGTTGCGTTTAATTAATTCCTGTATATTGCTGGAAGTTGGCAGCCAAATGTAATTTTATACAAACTTAATTTTAATCTTAAATTGTTAAATTACTGTTTACACTAGCTAGTTTCGTTTCATTTCTACTAAAGCTTACCAGGTAAGCACTGCATGTGGCAGCAATCAACCACAACATCAGCTTTTTTAGTTTATTATTAAACAGCAAGCACAGGCTATGTAAAAGCGGCAGCCCTTCTGAATGCACTCACTCATTTTTATTCAATTCTTCAAGAGGACTATATTAGTGAACTAATATAGGGAATGAGGTGAATCAGGGTAGGGGGCGAATGTGTTAGAGCTTTGGGGTCACTTGAATGCCAATCATTTGAGTTTTTTTTTTTTCTTACCATCTTTTGGGGGTTTCTTGCTTTTAGACTAGTCGGATACAAAACTTTAGTTTAAACGACAGTCAAATTAGTCATCGCGCACATCCCTAGTTTATATGAATGTATCTCTGAGGGGATCTGACTGTCTTCAGAAAAGCTTAGATGGAGTTTTCTTTTCATCTCATCACTGTATAATGCATATTAAAGTAGTGTTTATAAGCACAGCTGTTTTGTTTACAGCGGTAACCAAGGAAACGCTTTATCTGCTGTTCCATAAGCGCCACCTGCCCTGATAACGAAAAGCAAGCCGATAGAGCAGAAAGCGCCTGGACATCCTGCACCACCACCGAAGTGGGTCTTCGTTAGAGGAATAGACGACGCGGACGGGATCGCAGCACCGACGGGCTGTAGTGAATGATGTGATTGACATTTGCTGGCTTTGGCCAGCCTCTAAGCTAACGCCTACGTGCCTGTATTGAATATGATTGCGCATCGCTCCAGTAGAGTTATTGTAAGACAATTTAACATTACACAGTTTACACAAAACTTTTCCGTTTCCTTCTAATTCAAAATAATCCCACACCTTCTCGTCTTTCGCATGGTCATTTTTGAACTCGCCGCAACTGGCACGAAGAAAACGCATGTGAGGTCTGAGGTAAAAATTTAGTATTTAATTAGTAAATTTAGTGAGGTCTGAGGTAAAGTTAATTTAGATAAACTTTTAAAAATAATGTATTATTTTTCAAACATTTTATTTTAACTTGTTATTTAAAATGTTTTAAATGCAATGTTAAAATTATGGTAATTTGAATGATAAAATCATCGGGTAATCGACTATTGTTTTCAGTGTCGACTAGTAGGAGCTGTACTGTTTAGTCGACTAGTCCCGCACATCCCTATTATAAACCCCCACCACCAACTGTATTGCGATTCGTTTAACATCTCAACCGATTTGAATCGTCTCATATTTTTATCAATTTTCAACCGGCTCAGGGTGCATTGTCACAGAACTATTTTATATATATTATCACCAGCCACCAATGGGCTACGATGTAAACTAATGTATTAGCGGCTCAAAGGACCTACATTCCTATACGTTCAACCCCAATTTACTGTGGAATACTTGATTCTGATTGGTCAGTCCCGACATTATCCCTCGATAACAACCGGTAAAAGCTGATAACACAGGTTAGCTAGTAAAATATTAAAACTCGATTCAATATTATGTGTACAATTATTTAATTATGTCATCCTGGTATCGCGGACTCGCTCTCTCATTTCATACAAACGCAGGTGCTGCCGTTTTGTGACGATTGTTTTGTACGCTGTAATGGATTATAAGATAACTAATATACTGGTAAGATTTTAAAACAGTTTTGTCTTAAATCAATATCTTTTATCGCCATAATTATTTATGTGGTGAAATGCTGTGTAATAACTGTATGACTGCACTTAAATGTCCATCTAGTTTGAACTTGCCGCTTGCTCGCAACTGCTTTCTTCACGGAAGCTTTGCGTTCAAATATTTCAAATCAATATTTTGTGTCTAATTATTTACTATGTGACAAGTAGCCATGTAATAAGTGGGATAATGTACATCCAGCCGGTTGTTATCGCAGAATAACCCCCTTCAGGGTGATAAAAGACCCCTCTGCTTCACGTCGGGGTCCTGATCACCTTGTCGGGGGTTATTCTGCGATAACAACCGGCTGGATGTACATTATCCCTTACGTCATGCACATACGGACAACACAAATTCACATTCTCTCTGCAATCTCCTCTCAATAACAGTGACCAAAGGACCAAGAATCTGGAAGTGCTACAAGATAATGTTACCAAACACTGTCAGGTAATCAAATGTAAAACGCATCAGCTGGTTTTCAATGCAGTTTGAGTGACAATAAAAGTGCCCGTATCCTCGAAGCACTTGTTATGTGAGAACAATAGAGTGACCAGCATGGCAGAACACAACAGGAAATAAAGGCCAATTTCCTTCACACACTTGATAAAAGGCTCTTTCCGAGACTGACAGCTCTTTCCTGTCAAAATCACTTATATCCTGTAAACAAGAGTCCAGTGATGTCATGAAGGAGTTGGCACTATGTTCAGTGAAAACATGTAATAATTTTGTATTTCTACCAATTAAATTGTAAAATGACAAATTCTGATTAAATGAGCCATGTTATGAGACATTAACTGCCAAAAATAAAATTCTGTCATCACTTACTCACCCTCATGTCGCTCTAAACCCGAATCATTCTTTTGGGTTGGATCTTCTCAATTAATCATTTGATCCATTTCACAAAACTGGCCTGAGAGATTTGTTCGCAAAATGGACTGATCTGGGGCTCAGTCCGTTTCACCCGTTTCCACTCATCAGAACTCAACAAGTGTCATACATTATTCAAAACAATATGCCTCAAAGTATGAAAACAGTCAAAGTTTAATACAGCTTTAAATTAGGTTTTTTTCCCTGTACATTACAATGTGTCTTGTTAAATTTCTTTTATTTTTTTTCATAGTAAAAAATAAAGACTATCATACATTTTTCCATGACTTACAAAAGACACCCACTAAAATGTAATTTAGTGAAACAAAAGTTCATATCCCAAAATCTTGTCAGGCATCAAGAATCATTAGATTACATTAAAAGACTCTACATAAAGATCCCAGTGCATATCCAAAATACAAATTAATTGTAATTTTAAATCTTTACCAATATTTGCCACTATCTTTCAGACCACTAGGTTTTACCCATTTGTCAGCAAGAATTTAATAATTCAAAATAGAATAAAATTTAGTATGGGGACTAATTCTTTTATATATTTTAGTAAGTATAGGTAATTTCAGTTTTACATGTATATATGTTACGCTAAATGATCATAGAATATTTCACCCATATTTTGACATATTCAAACGTTATTTGAAACATTAAAGTAGACACTTTACTTTCCTTTAATATGCTTTTGTATACGAGATCACTTTTGTAAATTTAATTGGATGCGGACACAAAATGTTTCGTCTTTGATCTATATACAAATGTCATAGTTTAAAACAGGTAATATGGATTTAGAACAACATACGGGTGAATAAACGATATAATCTAAAAATAACTGACATTTTCTGAACTTATCATAAGAAAACCACTTGTTTTTGTGGTAAAATCTGGCCCTTTGTTTTATTAAACTTAACTACCCATGTGTCATGCAGCACTAAAACAGGTCTAAGAACTTGTAAGATCTTGTTTGACTAAAATATTGTTTATTGCCAAGCTCAGGACATTGTAGTTCATTCATACACTGATCGAATCCACATTAAAGGAAGAGAGAATCTTTAGTCTGTCATAGCAACTGCAACGTTCACATCATTTATGTCAAAATAAAGCATTTTTGAAGATCTCTGCTAGTAAAAGAAACATGAATCAGGTTGGATTTAGTCACTTCTAATCAACACAATGAAAACCAGTTGTTTCCAAAAATCAGGTCAGACCACATGGCCACTGGAATGAGACAATCGCTGACTTTATCAAATGACTCGTATTCATGAAACGGTCATCAGCAATTATACACTGCCGCAGGAAGTTTCTGGGGCAAGAGAAGCGATAAGATAAGCCTTGAATAGGGCAGAACTAACATTGCAGGATAAATGCATTGAAATGCTCTAAAATGTCATTGCACGATGCAACCAAATTAGTTCAATCTCAGCTTTCACGTATCACTAAATGAGCTCTGACCTGCGACAGAGACACAAACTGGCTGCTGCGGTGACAGAGAAGGTTAAATACAGAGCTGCTTGATAAGTGACTCTCCAATTAAGCTTAATTGGCCTTCATTAGTTAAACAGGAAAAGGGAAACAACACTTTTGAGGACAAGCCCATCACTGAAAACAAACCCAGTGAATGCAGGACTAGAGCGAGACGTCGACGGCCCTGAACGGAAACTTTTTACTGACAGCTCAACAAGTGGAGCTGCCTGACCATGTGACCATTAACGAATATATTAAACACTTGAGTATTTAATGGCAAAATCAGGTACTCAAATGAGGACTCCTCAAGAAGTTGACAGCATTAGGGGATTTACTGGTTGTAACTGGCTATTTTGGGAATGCAACACTAGCATACTGCAGACTGCACAGTATATACCGTTTTAAAAATAGCATGAAAAACAGAATGCAATACAACACAACACTCTGGACCCTCATTGTGTGTTCGGGTCATTTTGACCCAGAGAGTATAGGCTATTCTTTTTCCCAGAAATGCTAGTCAACATTATCGTATTGGACGAAAACGTACTGACTTTGCTGACACAGGGTACGATTTTTGTATTTTGGGGGGATTTTTTCCCACCATGTTACATTTGTGGTGTTCCTGATCAAAAATGAACAGCCTACAAAAAATAGCTTATGAATTTCTTGTTATGCTATATTACCAACTATTCAATAGTATATACCAACTATTGGATTCAATCTTTTTATCCACTTGTGATTAATTGATTAAGTGTAGGCCTCATTGATCTAAACTTACGCACCTCAGTTTTTGAGTGTATATTGCCCAATTTATCTGTGATTAGTAGTAAATCAATTCATCAAACAATTCATTGCCGATTTTGAACGTGATTTTGTGTAGCTTGTCAGTGAACTACAGCTCTGTGTAGTAAATGCAGCTCCATCTGAACGCACGTGCTGGAGATTTACTACTAATCACAGGAGCGCCTTTACTGACGAGATGCGCATGAAAATCGCATTCGAATTTTTTGCACAGCCCTATCAGTCAGTGAGGTCCAGTCAGCATCATTGGATACAAACACATTGCAAAACTTCTAAACTTTTGACAGCCTGGAGAAAACTGATGTTACTTTCGGCTCATACTATATGTTACAATGCAAATGCAAGGTAATATTGAGTGCACTGCATTGCGCGAATGTATCAAATCAACCACGGCACGTATTACATGCATACACAAATTTTGCACAGTAAGCACACTACATACTGCAAAAATAGTATGAGTAGCATGCTAAAGTTTTCAGTTTAGCCTATACTAAAATATTAGCTAAACACACTCTGAACAACTGACTCAATGGTCCATGACACCCACACATAAACATGTGCAAAGTAAGAAAAGGCTAACTGGGTTTTACTATGACTATAGAAATGTTCAACATCAAGTTATGTTTCTTTAGCCGTTAATGTCTATTCTCATGATTCTGTGCTTGTCCTGTGATGCATGTTAAAGTAATTAAGCCATTCTTAGAATAAATTGCTTTATTCCCAAAAATAGTCACAGAACGTCATGTCAGCATCTTCGTTTTACAGGTCTATTGTTCCTGCATAAAAGCATGTACTGAGCTTTTGTTTCACTTGGAAAAAAGGTCTTACGGGAATACCATGGTACAGTGATTGTATCAGATTACAAGAGATGCATTGACATTGAAAGATTTTCATATACATGTTCCATGGTGTTTAGAAGATATTTCCAATAATCCCATGGTGCATGTCCAAAAAACATAGTATTACCATGGTACATGTCCAATAACAGGGCCATTATGCATGCTTTATAAATCAGAAGTAATAAAATTATATATAGCAACCCTTTGAAAGAAGAATTTATATAGTAAGCTTCATTAATACCAATCAATCATCTTTGATTAACATGGTGATCAAATCAAATTCAAAAACTTGTTCACAAAAAACTGAACTTAACTGTTATGTATATGCTAAATATGTTACAATCTAAACTGTGTTTCGTTGAACATTCTAAATAAAATTGATCTTTAATGATTCATTATACTGACAGCAGTTTTCAAAGCTCATTTTGACATAATTATTGCATTAAACCTGCTGTAATATTGTTATCTAGCCCACGTGTATTGCATGAAGGAAGAATCTGATTTCTAATATTGTTTTGCCCAAGGAAGGTCAGATGAAGGAGGTTAGAACATCAATCCATCCAGCATCAACTCCCATGAGGCTCTTACTAACACAAACCATATTATCGTGACCACATTACCACACATCTGTCAAGGTTATGCTTCATTTGACACAGTAATTGAAACTCCTCACCCATAAAAACAGCATTTTAAGAGTTTATAATAAGAAAGCACAGTCGAATAAATACAAATCTACTCCAACTAGCACAACGGCTGATGAGTTTTCATTATTACACACAGAATGATGTCAGCTTGTTTTTGAGGTCTTGATGCATATCAGGGCTCTTGGGATGCATAAAAAATACTTTTTTTCATTGATCTTCAGGCTTCAAGCTTTATTCTATAAAATGCATAAGTGTGATAAAATAAAATATTGAAAAATATGTTTCTGTTTCTTGCAATGTCAAGGTCATAGATTCAATTCCTAGGAAATGCATGAACTGATAAAAAAGACAAAACAAATAATTAAATTAAATATTAAATTAAATTAAACATTTACATTTTAAATACATTTAAATACGATGTTAAAAAAGATTTAACAATAAAACTATTAAATATTTAAATTTAAATGTTTAGATATGATTTTGCTCTGAAAACACACAAGTTTATTTACAAGGCGAAAAAAATTTACATTATTACAAATTGACCGAAGTAACTGAGCCAATTTTAAAGACCAAGAAGATAAAGTTGACAAGGCCAAACTTAATAAACGAAATTTATAAACAAGATCTAGAATCCAGATTACAGACTTTGACCAGTAAGTAACCTAGCAACCACCCAGAAAAGAAACACCCTAGCAACATGCTAAAATCAACTCAGATCACCTTGGCAACTGCATAGCAACCTAAGCCATGTTTAGAGTTCAGAATAATCACAGTGACTTGGCCCGGTAATAAATCACCTAGCAACCACTCAGAACACCCTAGAAACGCCTTAGCAACATGCTGAAAACCAACCAGATCATCTTACTAAACACATAGCAACCTGAGCCATGTTTGCAGTTCAGAACAATCACAGTGACATGGGCCAGTAATTAATTACCTAGCAACCACTCAGCAACTGCTTAGCGACACCCTAGCAACATGCTGAAAACCACTTAGAATATTTTGAAAACTCATAAATATTTTCCTTATATGATGTTTATTTACAAGAAAAAAATTAAACAAAAGTTCACTGCATAAAGTTTTCTTCAAAAATTGATTCAGACCATTCTAAGGACCAACAAGGGAATTTAAGGCCAAACTTAAATTCACAAACAACAAGAGAACAAAAATAAATGGCTGAGTCGCTAAAGGCCATACGGACAGGAACATATTACCCATGAACCCCTGCTCTCTTTTGTACCAACAGGCGTATGTCCCAGTTCTGCAGCCTTACCAACTGTGCAAAGTGCACTTGACTATCTCGCTCAGCAACTGTGAAAATAGGAACAGGAAAAAGACTGAGTCGAGAGAAAGTGAATAGAACAGTCCACAAGTGGCCGCATGCCTCCCCTCTCACCCGGCACAATAGGCCAGAGGTATGCACTCGAAATCCCTCTCATCTCAGATCCGAGCTCCAGAGCACCAGGGTCAGTGTCCCAATTGTCTGGAGCCTCTGGAGAAAAGCGAGCGGGTTTAACCCTCATGGCTCCTGAGTCCAGCGGCAGCGTGGTTAATGACTGATCCGCTTTCACTGTCTCTACTGTGAGTCAACAGACACTCACCGACCAGACCAATGACTCTCAATCCTTGCTCAAACGGACAATGACCACTGGGAAATAAATTTAATCTGGATGTCGAAGATAGGGGTGCTCCGATCAGGATTTTTCAGGCCGATCACCGATCGCCGATCACAGAAAGCAGTATCTGCCGATCCGATACCGATCTTTTTAAAGCCTTCTTTTTATCATGTAGAATTATTTATATTATATTATTTATATCTGATGCAGAAAAGCTAGTTCATGCATTCATGACCTCTAGACTGGACTATTGTAATGCACTGCTAGGTAAACTTGAATTGAATTGAATTTATAGTGTTGATTAGAGCCTGACCGATATATCGTTTTGCCGATATTAGCGGCCGATATGAGCCTGTCGCCGATATATCGGTATCGGCGAATATGCCGCCGATATGAAACTTTGAACATATAACGCAGATAAAATGCTTGAAATGGTGTAATTACTTAGTTTGTCCAGCAGAGTTAGTTTCTCCATTGTTTGCTACTGGCGACCTGAATGAAATGCTTTAAAGCTTAAGTCTATGGAAAACCATTGAAACTTTGAACGGCCATATCTCCGTTCGGTATCGGCCCCAAAAAACCCATATCGGTCGGGCTCTAGTGTTGATCCAATCAAAATTTTTTGACATTTATTCAGGGCCTGAATTTCATTTTTGAAAATTAATTCCTATCTTAGGTGACTCTTGTGAGAGGATTTTTATTTTTTATTTTTTTTTTATTTGAGGGGTGGAGGGGGGCATTTTTTTGACATTTTTCAAAAATCTATATTTATCTCACCTAAAAGTCTGATCATGCACTGTATTTTTGTTTTTACAATCGTGTAATTGTTGCACAATAGCTTACACAGCGCAAGCCTGATTTTGTGAGCTGTATGTGAGGTTCACACATACTCCGTTTGCAGTGCGTAGCAGTGTGAACGCTTTAATCCGTTAACATGAGCGGAGCGCAGAAAAAATACATGCAGCTCACTTATAGTGCAGACGCGATATGATTTGAAGCCATCTGCATTCTGAAAGAGAAAGAGCGCGCGCGGTGATTCACTCACGCTGTTTGTGAAATTATGTCTCACAGAAACTTTTTCAAATTACTTTATAATAGTGCTGGGCGGTATGACCAAAAATTTATATCATGGTATTTTTCAAAATTATACAGGTTTCACGGTACATGACGGTATTTTCTTTTCCATGCATGACAGTGAAAAGGAACCCCTTTCAAACAGCGTCGCGCTCCGAACGTTGTTTAAGCGACATACATCATAACAAAAATTCATATCATAACAAGAATAAACACCGGTATTCGGTATGAACCGGTATACCGCCCAGCACTACTGTTTACTATTTTATTTCTTTTCTTTTTTTCTGCCCAATCGCGTTTCGAGGGGGGTCACCCGGTAAAAATCGCGTTCCAGGGGGTAAAATACAAATTTTTTGGAGGGGTTCCCCAAACCACGGACTTGGCAACACTGTAGTGTGCCAACTTGATGCTTCCTCTGAAGACTGCTTAGATGTGTTCGACTTGAAGCAGCGCTGCTTAGAGGCTCATCGGTGTGTGTCATCAAAGTACTGCGAGAGCTATAAGAGAGCGCGGATGTCTCCTTATGCTTTCTCTCGCCGTACTTTGATGTCATACACCGATCGATCTTCAAGTGCAACACACCTCTTTACTCTCGCGTGTCACGTGACCGAGTGTAATCGCAGCCTCTGCGATTGAAAAATCAAATTTTTTCATATCGCGGAATTATCGCAAAGGCAATTAATCGTTCAGCCCTAGTGCAGGATTAAATGCATGCAAATCATATGTCGGTCTTAGCCTACATTTCACTGAACCGCGTGTGCAGCTCATACTTCAGATGATAAGTGGGTCATAACATCTCAGAGCTCTCTGTCACCATACATCACGACCCCGGAGCAGACAGGTCAGCAGTCCTGACCCACATGGTGCCATCTGCACGCTGATGCTAGTTCTGCATCACCAGTTCTCCATTCAGACCTTCACTCTCACTTTGGCTTCAATGTTCTCCACAGAATGCTGCAGTATAATTTGCAGTATGACCAAATTCACATAACAACAGATATGGTATCCTTATAAAGATATTTTTTGCCAGAAATTGGGTTTATATTAAAAATATATAAGTTAATGTCCATTTATTGGTTATCTGTGAATTTAATACTATACAAAAATTCTGAATTATTTTCTTTTTTATTTCTAACTTAATGCATACAAAACATGCATGTTTAGTTTAGCGTTGTTATTGTTAACTAAAAGTAAAACTACCAAAAATATTTTTGTTAATTGAAATTGGGCGGAAATATGTAAATATTAGATGATTAATTAAAAAAAACTTAAATGAAAATTATAAATAGAATAGAAATAAAACAAGTTTAAGCTGAGATTTTAAAGCTAAATAAAAAATAAAAATAAATGAAAGCTAAATAGAACAATTAAAACAATTAAATAAAAATGGCAGAAGTACATAACAAAATTACTAAAACTAAAATTAAAATATAAAAGTAAAAGCTAATTCAAAATATTAATAAATACTAAAATATCCTATAAATAAAACAACATTTTATTTTGATTATTCTTAAATTACCTGAAAAATCATGT
Source organism: Sinocyclocheilus anshuiensis (assembly GCF_001515605.1). Classification (NCBI taxonomy): domain Eukaryota; kingdom Metazoa; phylum Chordata; class Actinopteri; order Cypriniformes; family Cyprinidae; genus Sinocyclocheilus; species Sinocyclocheilus anshuiensis. Next base: position 695,515 of record NW_015537961.1, read on the forward strand.
AAACACCTTAAATCACATACTTTAATCAGGGAAAGGTCATAAACAGATTAATAAAAACATAATGTTTTGACCTTTAGCACAATTTCTCTGCATGTAAATACGATTACCGTGGTTCTTGTGGCTTTGTGCATGTTAGTTTATGTTTTGACATCAAAACCAGAGAAAAACCAGATGACTTGATTTCATTTATAAGTCTAGCATCAGTGCATAAACAGCTTCACATTGAAAACAAAAATAATATTCTAAATCACATAGTAGCAACCCTAAACTCTCTAAGATCAGTCAGATGCACATCAGTTAAATTCTACATTCTGTCCATGTTGTGCTCAAAACCCATTAACAACATGTTCTTCCTAGTCTTGACTAGTTTGGGATTAGAGAACAATCCAGGAAAATTGCATCCATTAACACCAAGCACACTCTGGAGGAAATGTGTTAATAATGGGCCTCCACAGTCAGAAAGCATCCATCCATCAACCAACGCCAGTTCACATGTGGCATATGGACGGCGATTGGATTACATCAGTTAAATCGACCACAAATGCACATCCCTGACACATGCAGGCACATAAACATACATGCCGGAAAAAAATGAGGAAAAAGAAAAAGCCTATATGACACAAATCCCATTGAACCTACAAAGAAGTGATTGAAAAAAAGCAGTACAGTACATGACAAATGAGCTGTTCCTTCCACTTCGGTCCCTGATGCATGAATACTGCAAGACGTCACTCGTGTGGCTGAGAAACGCCAGCATCTCTGACAACAGTGGATTTGTGATGTGATTTGTTCAGTGTTGAATTACTTCCTTGTATAATGAAACACTGTGATGTTTTGCTCTGTTTGTCTGAGTGGCCTGACATGTCAATTTATGACACCAATGAAATTAGTTCAGTATGTTGAACAATGAAAGGGGGAAAACATTGTTTGTGCAATTTAACTGGGTGCTTATAGTGCAAAAATTACCAACTTCAGCTTCATTTACTGCCAAACTCTCATATTGACGTTTCAGTAAAGCCATGATGGCACAAACAGAATGGGATGAGTGACAGACCAAGGAGATATCCAACTTATATTTCATCTGCAAAACATAACATGCTTACATTGGGCCTGTAACATGATTATGTGTGGCTGGAAAACACACACTCACACATTCACCTCTGGTTATGCTTAAAAAATATCTTCGCAGCATGCAGATCCACCGACTTTCTGCTGCATATTTCATTTTAAAGAGATGTTTCAAGTAAGTTAGAAATCTCTTTTGGTCAAAAAGGCTGCATTTATTTGATAATACAGTTAAAAATACAGTAAAAGCAGTAAAATTGTGAAGAAAAGCATTCTAACTATTAGCACTATAGCACAGCATTACTGTTTAAAAGTTTGGTTTCTGTATGATTTTTAATGTTTTTGAAATAAGTCTCTTTTGCTCACCTAGGCTGCATTTATTTGATCAAAAATACAGTAAAAAAAAAAGTAAATGTTGAAAACAGTTGTGCTGCTGCTTAATATTTTTATGAAAACTGATACATTTTCTTTGATGAATACAAAGTTCAAAAGAACAGCATTTATTTGAAATTTGACATCTTTTAAAAATGTCATTACTGTCACTTTTGATCAATGTAATGCATCCTTGACGAATAAAAGTATTCATTTCTCAATCTTAATCATTTGTAACAGCACTCAAAGATGCACTGTGGGACTGAATCCATACACAACAACAGACAAAAGGGTAAAACAATGTCAACGACAAAGCCAAAATTAGCAGCATATTCCCTGGGCCAGTAAATCATCTCCGCCTGATAGCTGCTCAGAAACGCACGACAGCGTGCAACACAAGAACATCCCTAAGAAACTCAATCAGGGCGTCTCCTTCACCCAGCTGCAAGATGAGATGGTGTCAGGGTGGACGCGTGCACACTGACGACTGAATGATGGAGATATACCTGCTCAGATTTCATATGTGTATTCATGTCCTTATAGCTAAGAACAATGTCAAGCGCTCGAGCCAAAGATCATGATACAGCCAGAGGTTAAAGAGGGTGTTACACAGCCGTGCCTTGCAAATAAAATTAATGTCTCCACAGAGTCCTATCATACAAGTCATGAGCCAAACACATCTAAATGAGATAAAGATGCACAACAAGAGTAACTTGTAAACATAATTGTGGCATTCAAACAGTTTAACCTTATTCGATTTCCAAAGTGAAGGCAGTGGTGGACTACTGGTAAGCAATAGGACTTCTAAAATAAATTTGATAAACAAGATATATTTTTAGCTTCAACATTATTTGTTCTTCAGACATTCCTCTTTAAAAGAAACAAAAAGTATTAGCTGTATGCAAAATGGGCAAATTTCAACAATTTGCACATGGGGTCGCATTGAGATTCCCATATCTCTGGAACCGAACTATATAGGGCCTTAAAAATGAATGTACCAAAAGAAAAGTTTGTTAAGAACCAGAACATAAAAGGATATTAAGATATCTTTAAGACTTCTCGAGTTGCAGGCATGTAAACTTTGGAAAAAGAATAATTATGGCACTCATACAGGCATGTTCTATGCAATTGGTTTGATAGAGTGAAACACAATATATTTCTAGTTTCAACATTATTTGTTTTTCAGATATTCCCCTTTAAAATAAAAAAAGTATTAGCTGTATGCAAAGTGACCAACATTTGGTTTTTGACCACTGAAAATGTGTACAAATCAACAATTTACTCACAGGGCCACATTGAGATCCCCACATCTCTGGAACGGTACCATATAGTGCCTTAAAAAATAATAAACCAAAAGAAAAGTTTGTTAAGAACCAGAATCTTAAAGGATATTAAGATATCTTTAATACATTTTGAGTTACAGTCATGCAAACCTTCGAAAAAAATACATTTCAAAAAGTGCATTTTCCCGTTTTTGGACTGTCATATAATGCAACAAAGATTGCTAAAGTCAACAGATTTTTCTAATAGACCAACCAATCTCTGTGTAAAAATAAAAATTTTTACTTTCTAAAAAAAAAAACTTTCTAAAGTAATTTTTATCCTCCTGTAGTTTGGCTCCAAATCTCAGGTGAAAATGGTCATTTTGGCACTCTCTTCAATATACAAGATTACTCAGTAAATATACATCCATGACATTTAATATTTTGGCTTTCGTCAGAAAAAAATTACAAAATCAAAAATTTTGCTTGGCAAGTTTCTGAAATTTGGTTGAATTGGCACAATGACCCAACAGCATGTTTGAGAGCTGACAAAACACTCGTTATTTTTAAAGATTTTAATTTTCCACATTCCAAAACCAACAAAAAACATTTATTGTCATGATACTCTCGTCTCCGCCAAATGACAACGGTTACCCAAATACGGTTTGAATGAACAAACAGGCCTGTTGTGGCATCAACCAGCAGCTGGCAGAGATCTGCTCTGATGATGCCAGCCACAACTGTTGGTCATTAACAAGTACGAGAGAGAATGAACCAGACAGGTGACTGACTACAAACCAAGCACAAATTTGCATAGGTAAAGATCCATGATATGCAATAAAAATAAAATAAAATAAAATAAAATAAAAATCTCTTCTCCAATGCACCCAAACCAAACGTTTCTATGATATTCTGGTCTGTAGATATGATTTGAGTCTGTGGATTGCCCATTTTATCGTCCACCAAGCAAAACAAATCGATCACATCTCAACAAGAAACATGATTTGAGGAATCATTCATGTTTGGAGCACAAACATCTTGGATGAATCGCATACTGAAGTTTCATGCTCAGTGTCAATGGTTTGTATAAATCACTATAAGCATTAGTAATAGTGACTATTGCCTTATGAAAGGTCATTTTTGATGGGCTCCATTAGTTGTTGAATGAGTTGCCCGCAAACATGAAGAGCAGATGGCCTCTACTAATCCATTTAATTTGGAGTCCATCTTCTCTCTTCTAGTTAAACATGAAATATCCTTGTAATATCACGCAATGAGGGCGATAACAGCGATAAGCAGTTGCCTTGGCATCCATTGGTCCTGATTGCCACATCTCAAGATATTCTATTCCTGTCTGACGGATTAGATGCAAAGCTCAGATTCATATGTTTGTTGTCTCACAACCCTGTCCTATTCAATCAGACTGGTACAACAGTAGATTGAAACACATTTCCATTTCCGACACACTAAAACAATGCAAATAACCTATCAAAACGCATTCTAAATGGCATTAACTTGGTTCACATGAAACAAAACGTTCCTGCTCGACGTGAGGGTAGCGAGCAGCTGTCCACCTGTCCTGACAGATGTTATTTTCAAGAGAAGACTCCAAAACGAGCTTTAATTTCCTGTCATTATGTTACGAACGTATTCAGGAGTGCAACGCAAGACAAACATCCGTCTGCAGCCACTGTGCCATCTAAACCCAGCGATGGGAAGAAAAACTTCTCGTTTCTCTCAGGGGAACGTAAGGAAGCAACAAACTTAAACATGCCAATAACAATGAAAATGCACAATTTCCTTAATCAAGTTAAGTCAAGTCACCATTATATATAGCACTTTACACAATACAGATTGTTTCAAAGAAGCTTCACAGTAATAAACAGGAACACAATATGTTAATGTTTCAAAACTGCATAAATTTTAAAGCGCTTTCAATTTCAGCTATAAAGCAGCTCTACAGAAGGCAATAGTGTCATTATTCAGATTCAGTGTTGATTCAATGACAATGTTGCAAAGTTAATCAATTATTGTTCTCTACAACAACTCTCTCATGACTTAGTTTAACAGTCTATTATAAGACTATTTAAAACGCACACTGACTAATGTCACAGTCTTTCACCTTGTCGATATTTTTGAGAAACAAATCTATTGCCTACATCTCACTTATACATGTGGCATCTGTAGAGTTTGCTTGGCTTCAACCAAAAGACAGATCAATTAGCGCTGTAGAGTTTGATTTGGATGTACGGCCTTTGATGTCAACAACAACAGATCTGAGATTCAATAAGTCTATTTATGCATGCATGACTAGATGGTTAGTTGCTGTTAGTTATTTGCATTAATAATGCATTATAATAGTATAATGCATTAAATCAAAATGCATCCTATCTATTTTCTAAATGCATGTTGATCTTATTGAGAACAATTCTTCCGTGCATAAGTAAATATTTCACTTTTTTAGTGCAATGCCCACATCTCAAAATAACCGATGTATTGAACCAAATCCCAGCTCTACATTTTTTTTTTTTTTCAATAATTCATTTCACTCGGTGTACATTACAATGCGGAAGAAACTATCTGTCGCTACTTCCATTTCATCATGACTTTAACAATGCATTTTTCCCACCATCTGCAACCAAATCACTTTTTGGGGAAATAAACATACTGAAAGTTCACATATAGTTGTCTCTGTACATTAAATTAGACTAGGAGAAACTATTTTAATAGCACATTTCGCCTTGAAGAACAATGCATTTCCGAGTCTACAAAGTATAAAGGTTTTCCAGGTGGATTCATCCTCAGAGACAGGCATGCAGTTTTGTTCACTGGTATGAAAGAACCGAACATCAGAAGGATTTTCTCCTGTCTGTGTCCCTCACGTATTACTGATATGGCTATAAAGAAAATGCCTTTATTAACCTTGACACAAGGACTTGGCTGTGTAACTTGTCTAATCAAACGTGCAATTACCTGACCATAATCTGATACGCGCTGGCTGTTCAGAAGACAGAGAAAACACTCATACTGAAGTCCTTTGAGTGACACAGCATAAAGAAGCTTGCATTAATATCTACACTGTTAACACAGATACTAAAGCACTTCTGATGATTTCTTTGATTAGAGCAGGATTTTTAAAAAAAAAGATCACTCATTATTAACTATAAAGAAGCACAGGCTTTTCATTCCCTTACAAAAAGTACCATGGCATCAGATATGGTATTTTGATATATATTATGGTACTGAATGATTGCCATATTCACATACCATAGTGTGTCAAAGAATACCATGAAATCACCCAGGTACATGGCCAAAAACAAACATGTTAGTGTTATCTGTGGTTTCCACAAAAGAAAGGACAAAAATTTGATAGACCACAGCCTACGGTACTTAAAAATATACTTAAATATCGTCCTAAATAAAGTATCATCACATATTAAGTAATATACAATCTGATATTTGTCACTCTGCCACCAAACAGTAAACACAGCAAATAAACTTTCACATTTCTGTAAGTCGAACTGCATATTATTGTAAGATTAACCTGTGTTTAGTTTCGGATCACCTTAACTCTTAATTCTGCCTTGCAAAGACTAATGTGTTGGAAACATGTGGTATGGATAATAACTATAATAGAACATTTGACAATAGCACTGGACTGTTGATCCATAAGAACGTTCAAGAGCCCTCTAGTGGATATCTGACAGCCTGTGTTTAATATCAACTTTATCTTGACTGCCTTTGTGTTATTTAAAGCACATTCTCTAAGCTACATTTGAACCTGATAACTCCAGATGTACAGAAAAAGCCTGTAATAAATACAATAAAGATGCAAAGTGACAAAGTGCATGTGTCTGATGCATGCATATGAGTCTGTGCCTGTGTGATATTTTCACCTGAGTTCTCAGTATTGACACACACTCACTAAACAACAGTGAGAACTCAGGTAATAATTTTTCACAAACTTCCACAACAGAAGGACTTCCTCAATACTTAGCGAGCTGTCAAACAGACATCATTTTTTTGGGCATCATTTGCGTTGACAACAAGGAACGCGCCCAAAACGCCCAAACCTGCTGCACGCGACTGTGACGCCTAGGTAGGTAGCTCACTAGGCTTTAAGTCACAATCCAAGGGCTTATATTACAAAACCTGACACATCTGTACTGAACTAAACGAAACTCGCAACAGTTTTTCTACAGACGCTATTGTTACAAAAATCGCAACACAGTAACAACTCTGCCTGGTAGTAGGCTACTTACTATTCAAAGAAGTGAACCTTACCTTCAGCATTCAGAGTAAAAGAAACTCCCATAATGTGCAGATGAACGTCAGCCTCATTCCTTTAAAATACAGATGTAGTGAATTCTTATATTCCATAGAGAGACACTGATGTTCTCCGAGCAGCTGGTACCTTCACCCTCCACTCACTCAATCCAAATACTGGCGTTTGGTCAGATCACATGAAGCCGGTCTGTGGCTCCGCCCACCGCCCACGCACTTGTTCACAAGGAAGGCAGTAATGTATACACAGCGGTAAATTGATTTTTCAGCAAAGGTATTTCTGAAAACTTCATAGTTTTCACATCAGGCCATTTAGAATGAGATTGTTTGATCTTTGTGTATTAAAGGATGAAATATTCTTGGATATCAGTTTAAAAACCAACTATGATCTGAAACTGGAGTAATAGTGGCCCCAACTGGAAGACTGTGGGAAATAATTTTTAGTCTTTAATACAAATTTGGATTATTTAAAAAAACAAAAAACAAATTTAGTGTATATTATAATGCTTGAATTCAATATTTAAAAATATTTAGTGAAGTTAACTTATTGACCGTTTTTGTGCAAATGTGTAAACAACATTACGTTTACTAGTTAATTATATATTTTTTCTTTTCATCTTGTATTAAAATGCAAAAATAAATAAATAAACAAATACATAATGATGCATTTAATTAAATATGCCTGCAGCTGACCAGTAAAAACACATTACACTGGCCACTGGTTCATGCTATGCATTAAATTATAATACTTTTGCATACGCACAGCAGATACACTGAGCAAACAGAGCTGGATAAAACAAAAACTGTGGTGTCTGTCTTCATTTCAGGCTGCAAAGCAATAAAATGTGATTATTTTAAAAGGGGGTGATTCTTTTCTATACCCACTATGTGTGTGTGTGTGTGTGTGTGTGTGTGTGTGTGTGTATATATATATATATAATTATTACTACTCTAATACATACACATTTAACTGACCTGTTTCAATTTTTCCTATTTCTACTATATTTTACATTATTTATAATATTTTCTCAGATGTTATTTCTGCTTTTTCTATTGTGCTACTTTGTAAGTAGGAATTTCTCCAAAGTAGGATCAATAACATAATTCTTCATCTTCTTCTTCTTCTTCTTCTTATTCTTCTTCTTATTATTATTATTATTTAACAACCACAGAACAACATCAAGAGAAATGTTCCATTCATTTGCAACACGTTACCAAGTGTACATGGTTGAAATTATGCAAACCATAAAATTATATTAGAGTACAATAAAAAAGAATAAAAATATTTCCACTTATCTATCAGTATTATACTTATTAATAATATATACGCTTTATTAGCATTTTACTTCTAGACAAAAGCACTACAATATGGCTTAAAATCATTTTAGAAAGGGAAAAAAACTAATTAACTACATTTCCCAGTAACCCACGGCGTCCGTGACGTATAAATCCTGAGACGATGTTGTTGCTAGGCGATGCGATGCTCTCACGCACACACCACTTCCGAGTTCATTTTCTCTCCGTTACGTTTAACATATAAACAATCTCTCCTCTAAAAATGATTGTTTTTGTATGAAAGCGTTTTGTATTCTTCTCACGCCAAGGAACATGTCATCAACGCAAGAAACTCTCTTCTCACTGGAACTGCTGATCGATTGCGTTCGCTTTGACGGTTCACGTGGCAATGTTTTGAATCCTGCATTAGCTGTTCGCTTCTTAGATTTCCCCACACTGCTGATATACCAATCAAAACAAGAGCATCTTCCATCTAAATCAGGATACGCTGATCTGTGCCTATCACCTGAGGCAATGTCTCAACCCCATGATGGGGAACATCTCAAGTATTTCTTCCATAAAGGCAAATCGTGTCTTTTTAAAATCAATCTGCACGCGTTACATACCCATCTCCTGAACAGCCCTCTCTACGCAATGGTGTTGGATGTAAAAGATGAGATTGCCAAACTTATAGGAAGCTCGTTGATATCCCTCGCCAAAGTGACGGAGAAAATCAAACTGGATGTTGATAAACACGGTATTGGCAACCCATCCGCTTATGGAGAGAGACTGACCACCCCAATTTGCAATCTAATGGGCAACAGCATTGGTGTCATTTCTCTGGCTTATAAGATTGTAAGTCTGGGAGCTCATTTGATTCCTCACATCCCAGAAAACAGAGTCTATGAAGTCGGTGGGACCCGTGGAAAAGGAGAAAAACACTGGTCAGTGCGTGCAAAATGTAATGAAAAAGATGAGATGCCACCAGAAGTAGCTGAGAACCATCCTGGGAATGTCCTTTTACAACAAATAAGCCTTGACGGACAATCTACCGATATAATGATCTCAGGAGCAAAGCAGCCAGGGGTTCCAGCTTTTACTCAGACTGAACAGGCACAACAGAGTGTACACCACATTCTGCCCTCCACCTCTGTTTTACAGCTCCAGCGTGAAGAACCGACAGGAGAGGAAAAGTAGGATGTTAAAGTTTTGATGATCAAAACTTTGCTGAAACACCTGTCGCACACAATCTACTACATGCATTCTGTCGCCTGATTGATAGTTTAGACTTTATTAGCAAGTAAAGGGTCTTTTAGTATAACTGTACATACAGTACGTAAACCTTCAGGTTGTGGTTCATGTGTCTTTTTACTGTGAAATCTTATTTTTTATAAAGTAAACGTAAGAATAACTTGTACATTGTTAGTAATATTTCAAGATGAACACTTACTGGACTGAAGCAAATTAGGTTTACTTGATTATCCAGACATGATTTTTCTTTAAAAAAAAAAAAAATTTAAAAAATCACATTTTGAGAAATGTTTATTTGTTCATCTCTCAGTCATCATTGTATTAAAACTAAGCATTTAAATCTCATCTTACTAAGACATGTTATTGAGAGATATAGAGAGATGACTGATATTTATATCATTTTATGTAAGTAGTAAGTAAAGATCTCATTGGTTTATATTAAAAGCATCAGAATTTCATCTTTTTAGTCATAAATATCAGCATCTGCACCAAATTTCATATTTTTTTGGGCCTCTGAAGAAAATTGAGCTGTTTTTTCATCCATATTCTCACTATAGTGTACACTCTAAAAAATGCTGGGTTGTTTCAACCCAACTTTGGGTCAAATATGGACTAACCCAACCGTTGGGTTACGTTCTTACATTACATTTTTAACCCAAAAGTTGGGTTAGTCCATATTTGACCCAAAGTTGGGTTGAAACAACCCAGCATTTTTTAGAGTGTATATATGAGCCTGATGATGTATCAATTATGATACTCGACAAAAAACATTCCATTTCAAAATATAACTACTATTTCCTATTTCAGGCTTTACGGGGTTATTTGCAGCAATGGAGAGCCTTAATATAGAGGATCCAGAAGATGGAAATAATGAAGTAGAATCATCTGACATGCGTGATTTTGCAGAGATGATGGCTGTAAAGGCAGACGGATCGAGCAAGTTAACTTCATCTCCAAAGTCGCAGCAGCATAAAGAGACGGACTCAGCTTCATTTGGGGATGTTATCAGACAGTTACCCCTGCTGAACACTTTACTAGTTGAACTCTCACAGCTGAACGTCCAGACGGCGCAGCAGCAGGCCTTATCGGTTCATCCTAACCTGGCGTGGTTGTACACATCAGCACAGGAGCCATCAGGAGTAAAACCCAAAGCTGAGAATCAGAAAACAAACCCTAAACAGAGACTTGATCAATGCACGATGAAAGCAGTAAAGAGTGCAAAGAGAAGCAAAGAAAAATTGCAACCTAAGAAGACGCTTAAATACGGCTTGAGAAACACTTTTCGTCTCAGACTCAAACTGGTCAAACCAGGTACCAAAAGGCATGAATGCATCGAATACCAGGATGCAAAACAAGACCAGCCATCATCATCTGACCATAAACGTGTTCGTAAGGCAGCTAGAAGAGGTGTTTGTTCGGATGAAACTGTTGAAACATTAATAAGCAGTTTTGATATGCACCCAACACCAACTGCAACTCCATCAAAATCACAAACAAGATCAAGTATTGGAAAACACATCACAAGTGCACCAAATGAGGAACGTCATTTGACTGAGAAAGACAAAAAAGTTCAAGTTCATATTCCAAGTCAGTATTCAGAGCGCAGTGACCAGCATTCAGCTTCATCTATTCATAATTAAACTCTTGGCTTCCAGAGAGGAGATAGTAGAGCGAGCAGTAATGGCTTGAGTAATGGCTCCTACGGACAAGAAGAGTATCAGGATGACTTCACGAGCCTAAACACAACCGAGGGATACTCACCCGACCCGTTCAGCAGTCCAGAACCAAGCAGACATAAGAGAAACAGCAGTTCGAGCACTTCAAGTACCTCTCATCCAAGCAAAGGTCTACCTGTTTCTGCCAAAGCGGAGAACTCTCCACAACGTGCTCTCAAAAGCACACACGTCATCCGACCGCGTCTTCAGACCTCCGCTCTGAGTCTGTCTTCAGATGAGGATGAGTTTGAGTCTGGAGGTCACAGGCCTGGATCGCAGAGCAATGGACCAAAGACTCCATCTGTGCGCAGGACATTTGGAAAATCGGAGAGCTTTGACAGTGACACTGGTGATAAGGGCATGACATTTAGCTGGGTGTCAGAGGACTCCGATTTAGCCGCTAATAACCCGGTGCTAAAGTCAAGATTTCTTGTAAATAACCCAGTGCTAAAGATTTCATCGTCAGAGCTTGAAGAGGAACGGGATGAACTGGGCTCTCTGGGACTGGACAAGAATTACCGTCACATTTCAGAACTGGTGATCAACGAACTACCAGGCTATACACTGTGATTAGACAATGTTAATCTAATCGTGAAAATGGGTTAACACCAGAAACTAGTGAACATCATCTGATTTATTAATCAATATGAATAACATGTTTTTATATACTGAATTGTTGCATAGAACTGCATTTATTGGCAAACAGTCTTTTGTGTGGTCATTCTGTTTTAACAAATGCAGCTTTTGATATGTATTTAAGAAATGTTATTGTTAATTAATATATTTCATAATTTGTGAAACAGCAAATAAACAATAATTTGTTACAGCAATAAGCACACGGTTGTTTCCAAATCAGAGCCTTGAATCCATTGATAAATGAGTAATGAACCAGTGTTAAGTCATTTAGTAGGGATAAAACGGGAATGTGGATTAGATTGAATTAATATTTGTTTTAAATGACATGCCTCATGCTTTTCTTATAAAAAAGATGCCCTGTATATACACTTAAATCTTTAAACATAACAGAAATGTTGTATAATATATATTTGATAAATATACATATATAATACATTAACTTACAAAGAGCAATACATTTGTTACAGTATTTATTTATCTTTGTTAACATTAATTAATAAAAGTGCAACTGTTCATTGTTAGTTCATGTTAGATATTATATATATATTAAATATATATATTTGTTTCATTTATATTATTTCTTATTTAATGGGACACCACCTTCACAATCTTTCTTTAATAATCATAATTTGCTCTTTTTACATTGACTATCACTCTATAGACTCATACAATCAGATACAACAATAATCTCTTAAATATTTATTACAATATATACTGATAAACTGAACATTCACTTCAATGGTATGAGAGACTGGATGATTTCAGCTGATTTCCTATTGAACTGTCAGCATCTGAGCAGTGCTCAAACTATTTCAAATATAGTCAATTAAGCTACAAACTCGATCATAAGGCACAATGTTTCCATCTAACATGTATTTTGAGCTGCAGCTCGACATTTTAATGGAGTGTTTTCTCTAGTAAACAGTAAACCGGTTTCATCACCTGAATATGTTCTAGATTTGTGTTGGATGTTATCTTTGGAATGGAAATATAGATATTTTATTTGTTAATATCATACCTTTTTTCTCTTATTTCAGTTAATGTCATAAAACTAGCGAGCTAAGCCAGTAGTAAGTAGCTGAGAAACAGACGAATCGATTCAATTTAGTGAGTCATTTACGCTGGAACCGCTCCGATTGGTTCAAACTCGTGACTTCGATCATTCAGTTCAAGCGATTCACTAGCAAAAAACAGTTAAGACAAGTTGAGACATTCATTTTAGAATTTCGACATCGCTTGTAATTATTTAAAAAATCACGTAGTGATGGGTGAAACAGAGATTTTTGAAACTCCGAATCAGTTAAACCATTGCGTCGCAAAATGATTAACTGTTTCGAAGCGCTCCAATCGGATCGCGTATCGCGAATCATTTGATTCAGATCGGGACTTCGGTGCGGGTTCGCGAATAATTTTTTGTGATTTCTTTTTAATTTTTAATTTTTTAATTTTATTTTTTTGTTAAACAGTACAAAACATCAGACCATTAAGGCAGTACAGTTATAAAAACAAAATAAAGAAAAAAAGAAAAGAAAGAAAGAATACACAAATACAAATCCCTTAAGAAAATTAACCACGGTTTATTATAAAGTGTAGTAACCATGTTTTTTTTTTGTATAACCACAGTTTTACTACAAATACCATGGTTCAACTATGGTTAGTGTAGCAAAACCATGGTTAACTTGTGGTCACCATGGTTTAACTCAATCAGATCAACATTAACCAAATTTTCTCTGTGTGGGTACAAAACAAGTGAATGAATCTTCATCAGAAGAGACAAAAACAGCAACTCACTTCAATGTCTGACTTTTATATTATAATTACGTCCATAAGCTTTTTGTGAAATTTGGATTAACTCATTAATCTGTTGCTTGACCTCTTCATATTTAAGTTTTATAGATTTTCAAGGGTGTAGAGTTTTGTAGAGATGCTATGACATCCAGCCACTACTAAATTGTCCCTAGCAATAATTTTGATCAAACAATTAAATGTCTGTTGTCTGCTGTTATGTCCCCACCAATGCCCAAATCAAACCTACACCCTTGGAGTAAATTGTTACTCTTACAGACAGTATAGAGGACATTCATTTAGAGATTTTGCATGTTTTTAAATTAATAATATACTAATAAATAAAACATTTTCTTAATTTTAAAATAGCCTAATAAATTAACAGCCCCTCTCAGCTTTGATTTTAAACCAAAACTTTAGAGTTACCATGGTACAGTGATGTATCAGATGGTATTAGCAAGGTACGTTGGATATGCAAATGAAATAAAAACAGTATTCTGACCACTGATCCAAGCAACCAATTTCATAGCACTTCACTATGGACGCTTATTTCATATTTATTTATTTATATAAATAAATAAAGGTAATTGCAACTTTTTATCTAACAATTCTAACTTTTAGTTTTTTTTACATTTCTGAGTTTAAATCTCACAATTTGGAGACTGAGATACAAAGTCAGAATTGCGAGATAAAAACTCAGAATTGGCAGATGTAAACTCTCAATTGCAGAAAAAAAATCTGAACTGTGAGATTTAAAAAAAGTCAATTTATTCTGTGGCAAAAAAAAAAGCGAGATGTAAACTCAGAACTCTGAGAAAAAAAGTACGAATTGCAAGATATAAAAACTCAGAATTGCGAGGAAAAAAGTCAGAATTGTTAGATAAAAAGTTGCAATTTATTACATGGTGGCAAAAAAAAAAAAACGAATTGTAAGCTGTAAACTCAGAACCTGGATCAAATAAATGGTCTGCATTGCAAGATAAAAAGTCTCAATTTATTCTGTGATGGAAAAAAACTGAATTGCGAGATGAGCATAAAATTTCAATATTCAAATCAATATTTCATGTGCATTTATTTGTCAGTTAAGCAGTCATTTATGGTGACTTAAGATGGCAAATGACCGTAAAACACAGTGTTTACCTCTGCTAGGTGTGGGTAAGACCACTCTGGTGAAGAAAGTGTGCGATGCCGTGGTCTCGGCCGGCGTCTCTGTCAGTGGTTTCTACACAGAGGAGGTCCGAGAGCGAGGCAGGAGAGTGGGCTTTGATGTGGCCACGCTCACAAGGGACAGAGGACGGCTGTCCAGGCTCAGGTATCGTCTCTGCTCATCTCTCCATCAGTCAGCCACTGCTCTTGTGTTCAGGGGCGGACTTACCCATTAGGCAAAGGCAGGCGACCGCCTTGGGCCCCCAAAAGCCAAGGGCCCCCTAAAATGCTTTTCATATATGAGATGCGCATTAAGCGCAGACACTCGAACGGTTGCTGTTTACGGTGTTTATTACCACGACAACCGTCCGAGTTGAACATGCTTCTTGTGTACCCTGCTTGTAGCAAATGAAAATATCATGCGTCTGAAGCTGTAATTAAATATTGAGCAACAGTGCATATTACATGTTTATTGTTTTAAATGCCGCTTACTCATTTATGAGTAATTTATACGCATACACACTTTTTTGGTTGATACAATCCTTAGATATGTAAATGTATAATTTCCTTTTTTTTTTATTTTGAAATTTTTAGTTAAAATAACTAAAATTAAATGTATTTTCAAGTTTAGAATTAGACAGCCTTTGGAGAGTGTATGAGCCCAGGCACATAGGCTTATGCTGGTAACTCATCAGTGGACTTTCCTCGTCAGAATATTTTTTCACACTTTCTCATTCTCACTAATTCAAGATATTATATGAATGAATCTCTGAAGGGAATTGACTTTCTTCAGAAAAGTTTTGAAGGCATTTTAATTTTATCTGATAAAGTAGCGTTTATGAGCGGAGCTCTGCTTTGTTTATAGCCGTTACCGGCGAAACCGCTATATTTTTGGTGTTCCAAAAGCACCTCCTGCTGGCAGAGAATGAATGTTCATTTTCAATAATCCCATCTGCAGTTTTCGTTTAGACCGAAACTGCACACACATAACCCCGTTTTAAATTAATATAATAATTTATATTTAAAAAAAAAAAAAAAGGTTTTAAAGGCTCAATTGTGAGGTTTATCATTTTATAATTTATTTTGTTTTTGTGAAAACCTGTATCTCAAATGTGAATCAATTGCTATTTCGTGGTCTACAACATGAAAGAAAGCCATTATAACATGTACATGAAAAATGTAGAAACATTGGGCACAACTATGGGGCACCATTGTGCAGCGGCAAGCATCACAACAAAAAAGGAACCTCGAGGCTGATCTAGGAAAATGTGTGCAAATGTATAGGGCCCCATTCCTATATTTTGCCTGGGGCCCCCAGTTCGCTAAATCCGCCCCTGCTTGTGTTTGTACTGCTGTTGTCTCCTCCACTAACACACTCCTCTGTGCTTGATCCAGTGCTCAATCCGCCGCAGGTGGACGTGAATGCAGGGTCGGACAGTACGTGGTCAATCTCCAGTCATTTGAGAGTCTCGCGCTCCCTCTTTTCAGAGATGTATGGATTTTATGTATTTTATTTAATTTCAGTTAACTTTTATTTTATTTGAATGTTTTGCCATTTTCATTAGGTTTTTTATGTCTATAGCTTTATTTATTTATTTTCATTTTAGTTTTAGTTTTATGTTAGTACATCAAGTCAAACTAGATGGATGGATGGATGATGTAAACAATAAAAATACATGCTATTGGGTTCATCATTTAGTGAAATTAATCTAAACTGATGTACGATATACACTGAAACAAAACTGGTTTAGGATTTACTTTAAAGCAGGGTTATTATAGTGAGACTTTCCTCGTCAGAATATTTTTTCACACTTTCTCATTCTCACTAATTCAAGATATTATATGAATGAATCTCTGAAGGGAATTGACTTTCTTCAGAAAAGTTTTGAAGGCATTTTAATTTTATCTGATAAAGTAGCGTTTATGAGCGGAGCTCTGCTTTGTTTATAGCCGTTACCGGCGAAACCGCTATATTTTTGGTGTTCCAAAAGCACCTCCTGCTGGCAGAGAATGAATGTTCATTTTCAATAATCCCATCTGCAGTTTTCGTTTAGACCGAAACTGCACACACATAACCCCGTTTTAAATTAATATAATAATTTATATTTAAAAAAAAAAAAAAGGTTTTAAAGGCTCAATTGTGAGGTTTATCATTTTATAATTTATTTTGTTTTTGTGAAAACCTGTATCTCAAATGTGAATCAATTGCTATTTCGTGGTCTACAACATGAAAGAAAGCCATTATAACATGTACATGAAAAATGTAGAAACATTGGGCACAACTATGGGGCACCATTGTGCAGCGGCAAGCATCACAACAAAAAAGGAACCTCGAGGCTGATCTAGGAAAATGTGTGCAAATGTATAGGGCCCCATTCCTATATTTTGCCTGGGGCCCCCAGTTCGCTAAATCCGCCCCTGCTTGTGTTTGTACTGCTGTTGTCTCCTCCACTAACACACTCCTCTGTGCTTGATCCAGTGCTCAATCCGCCGCAGGTGGACGTGAATGCAGGGTCGGACAGTACGTGGTCAATCTCCAGTCATTTGAGAGTCTCGCGCTCCCTCTTTTCAGAGATGTATGGATTTTATGTATTTTATTTAATTTCAGTTAACTTTTATTTTATTTGAATGTTTTGCCATTTTCATTAGGTTTTTTATGTCTATAGCTTTATTTATTTATTTTCATTTTAGTTTTAGTTTTATGTTAGTACATCAAGTCAAACTAGATGGATGGATGGATGATGTAAACAATAAAAATACATGCTATTGGGTTCATCATTTAGTGAAATTAATCTAAACTGATGTACGATATACACTGAAACAAAACTGGTTTAGGATTTACTTTAAAGCAGGGTTATTATAGTGAACTATGTTAACTATGATAGGACATCAAAATTAATATTAAAACAAACATTTTTGTTACTTGACATAAAATAAACGTTAACTGGAATAAAATGAAATATAAAAACTGCAACTTTTTTTATTTCAACCAAACTTTATTTATTTTAGTTTATTTTACCCTTATTTAATAACCAAACATGGTTTAACTTTTTCATATATTTAAGTATATATATTTTAAGTAACAGATGCTTTGTCATTTTTATAAGTTTTTTTTTTTAAATATTTATATATTTTTTATTCATTTCTATTTTAGTTTTATTTTTTGTAGTTGTGTTAGTACATTAAAATTAAAACTGAAACCTTAAACATTTTTTGTTACTTAAAATAAATAAAATGTTAACTGGAATAAAATAATATTAAAAAACTGATTTCAACCAAACTATTTTAATTTATTTATTTTAATTTAGTTTAACTTGATTTAATAAAATAACCAAAACCGAAATAAAATTACTACAAAAGCTGTATAGACGTATTAAATAAAAAATGAAAACTTCTAAAAATGACAAAAACACAACAAAATTACTAAAACTTTAAAATTAAAATTAAAACAGAAAATATAATAAACAGTAATTCAAAATATGAATAAAAACGAATAAAATCTCAGTGATATTAAAATAACACTGCTTTGAAACAGTTTTCACTCAGAAATTACTAAAAATAACAACAAGTAAGACATTGAATTAAACGAAATTTTGAAGTACAAAGACTGAAATAGTATTTTCATGTTAAACATACTCCAATAATTGTTTTATTTACAGCTTCAAACAACGAATAACTACAGGGAAAGTCTCTGGCCTGCCTTTGAAAAACACAAAAGATTTTAGCAGGATCTTTACAATGAATCTTTGAAAGCCTCAAAAACTAAAAAAAAGTGTTTTTTTGTGTCTTTCAAGCTCCGCAAATAACAAAAAGCATGATAAAAGTAGTCCATTGGGCTTGTGTGCTACATTCAGTGTGTTGTGAAACCACACAGTAGCTTTATGTGAGGACATTTCAGTTATTATTCACAGGAAAATTGAGCAGCTCTCCAGTTTATGAGTCAGTCTTTTTCAGGTTCTGAACTTTCATATCTTCAGCGCTATGCTACATATCATAAGCAGACACATATTTCATCTCTCTGTGACCCACAGTCATGCATTGCTGACTGACACATGGAGTGTGTCTGCTGCCAGAGCCTTCATCTTCATCATCGGTGATAGTTAGCGTAGGATGTGTTGCGTGCGAGACCTTCGAGTGTATAGACTCTGTTATTACACTATCATTGAGATATGATCATAGGTTTTATTAGTATTTTGAATTCGTTTTTATTTTCCATTTTAATTTCAGTTAAACTTTTAGTAATTTTGTTTTGTCATTTTTATTAGTTTTAGGGTTTTTAAATGTCTTTTTAAATTTCTTATTCATTTTTATTTTAATTGTCCTTTTAGTTATGTTAGTATATAGTTAAACTAAATGAAAATGAGAAATGTTACCTGGCAGCTAACTTAAATAATGTTTTTTAATTGATTTTTACTTACTAACAAACAAAAACATATAAAATATTAAACCCTGTGTGGTTCTGGTATATTTTATTTAATTTTAGTACACTTTTAGTTTATTTTAAATAATGGAGATTTTGTGTCATTTTTATTAGTATTACTTTGTTTTAAATGTCCATATATTTTTTTATTTATTTTTATTTTAGTTATGTTATTATGTCAAGATAAAAACAAATGAAAATTAGAAATGTTAACTAGCAACTAGCTGAAATAATTTTTTAAATTGATTTTTACTTAAACAAAAACATATACCAGAGCCACACGGGTTTAAGTTTTTATATATATTTTATTTAATTTCAGTAAACTTTTATTTTATTTTAACAGAGATATTTTGTAATTTTTAATATTATTATTTTTTGAATGTCTATATATTTTTTATTCATTTTAGTTTTGGTTTTAGATATGTTAGTACATCGTCAAACAAAGATTACAAAACAAAAGTTACCTAGGAACTAGCTGAAATCATTTTTTTTATTGATTTTTACTTATTAACAAACAAAATATACCAGAACCTGATTTATTTATTTATTTATATTTTTAATAATAGTATTTTATTTAATTTCAGTTAACGTTTATTTTAAGTAACAGATGTTTTGTCCTTTTTATTTATTTTTTTAATGTCTATATATTTTTGATTCATTTTTATTTCAAATTATTTTTTTTTATTGATACTCATTAACAACAATAACATACCAGAACCACAACGGGTTTACGTTTATTTTTTATATTTTAGTAATTTAATAGAATTTTTTTTTTTTTGTATTTCAGTTAAGTTTTTGATGTTTTTGTATGGTTTTAGTTTTAGTTAGCTATAATAACCCTGATGCGCTTAACGCAATATGAGAGATGTTATCAACACCAAGAAACTATACGACTAAAGCAGAAGTTCTGGCATGTCAGTGATGCCAAACACCAGTTCAATTCTGGCATGATGTATATCAATATGCAGATGTGTGAATGAGATTTGAGAGCTGTGAAGATTATGATCACATTAAATGTTTTTGGTCACTTTTAGAGCTTAGCAGCCACAGGTCACGGTCGACGTTCAATGAAAGAAAGAAAATCATACGGGTTTGAAACAACATGAGGGTTATTAAACGAACATCTCCTTGAAGACGTGTTCCACATCATGTTTCTTGCTGAGATTTGAGTTTCATTATCTGCTGTCCTTGTGGAGCAGATGTGGGAGGGATGCAGGAGGCTGTTTGTCATCGATGAAATGGGAAAGATGGAGCTGTTCAGCGTGCGGTGAGACAGACGCTCCATCCTGGGCACCATCCCGGTTCCTAAAGCAAAACCTCTCGCGCTGGTGGAGGAAGTGTGCAGCCGACAGGACGTCAAGATATTTATGGTAAAGATATGTTTTACATCGCTCAAGTTTTCCAAGCAAACTTCCATCTCGCCTTTCATTTGCATGCAACACTCACACATGCGGCAGAGAGATACTGCAGATCACTAGATGCTAAAGAAATACTTTGTTCTTGTCATTTTCCTATTTCAAAGAATTTATCTGACCCTATGATACATTTAGCAAATATTTAGGCCTAAATGTAAGATTTATGTATTTGAATTGCATATAAAATTTCCATTCATTTGGATTACACCGTTTTAACAAACTAATATACTTAATGTGATGCATATTTAGCAGTCATACATACAGTAAATGAAACCGGTCAGATTTCTGTAATAGTACTAATAACCTGAATATTTTTCATTTGTGGTTTGAATGTTTCAGTCTCATGCATTTTAACTAATTGAATATTGCTTGTTTCGCAGCCATATTATAACCATGTTTATACTTTTTAACTGAATAAATGTAATTGCTCCAGTTTTAGTTATAATTATAGTTCATACGAGTGATGGAAAACCTGTAAATATCAGGGAATTTTTTAATTTTAATAATTAAAAAAAAAATATATATATTTTTTTTTAATTGTCATTTTTAAATTGCCAGGATTGGATAAGAAACCAGTCAGCCTTCTGTGATAGTTCTAATAAACTAAATGCCATTTAAATAAACAATAGCCAGGGTTATATTTGTATAAAATTCTATAATTGAATATTGCTAGCTATATTTTAACCATGTTTTTTTTTACTGAATACATTTAATTATTTTCACAAAGAACCGATTTATGTTGATTCTAAGCAATCTGAATAAGTGCATTTTGAAAATATGATTCAAATAAAATCAAATAGATGCAAATAGTTAATAATGACACTTGGTTTGATATTTTGTAGTCTAATACAATGATTATTGTTTATTATAATAGTATTGTAGAATATTATTATATTATAATATTTTATATGCAATTCAAATCTTAAATTTAGGCCTAAACATTTTGTAAATCAAGGCTCATTTTCATCCCCACAAGTTCCCGAAAATATACATGATGCATGC
>NW_015537961.1:717267-735348 GCF_001515605.1 Sinocyclocheilus anshuiensis
GTGGAAGTGTGGCTACATTTGAGCGTTCATCCGTGAGTCACACAGAACGTGTGTTTAGACCAGCATATGATGAATCCAGACATGTGGAAACATTCGGTGTGAGGTTTAAATGTGTTTGTGCTGATATGATGGATGATAACACAGATTCCTTTACATTGCTCATTGTTTGGTCTGTGTGAAATCTGCGCCCACATCAACAGAAGCTCCACAGAATTCAAACTCGCGTTATTCACTAAATTCTGTGCATTCCAGCACTTAATCAGTGTTCATAACTGCAAGAGTTTTGAGAAAAAGGTACTTAAAAAGCTCAGCTTCCAATATATAAGCAGCTCAGTTTTATCTACAGTATTCTGCAAAATTCCACAGACAATCAGTGTAGAAAACTTAAAAAGGAGATTCCTGTTCCATGATTATATATTCTCAAAACGAAAGTTTGAATTATGTCATCATTCAACTTTGTTGTCATGTTTCAGGTTTAGCTTCATGTAAATATAGTTTCTACAGTCATGGAAAACCTGGAGAGTTTTTAAATTGTATGCATGCATGCTTATTTAATTAATAAAAAAAAAAATTAACAATCATGTTAAAATGTTTCATTTTTATTTGTCTTTAAAAAAAAAAAATGTTATTACTTTTTTAATTGCCATTATATTTTTCTAGTTATTGACCCACTAGAACTTGCTCTTTGTGAGTTCAAACTATATAAAATGATGTTTAAAAGTCTTATCCAGTAATCACAAACAACCGAGAAAATCATGGAAACTAAACTTAAGCTGGGAACTCTGTGGAATGGATGTTTAATGAACAAATCGGCCCTTATTGTACTATTGCTCATCTTTTCCACTTATTTTCTTCAGAAACAGTAAAATTCCAGTGAAGTTATGCTGTTTGTCCTCCCACAGATCACAAAGAAAAACAGAGACGTGATCTTTGATGACATTGTGTCTGCTGTACAAGAGTGCCTGAAGTAAACGAGGAGGAGCATATGTTACTGATTATATATTTTTAAATAAATTTTCATTTTTGTTGGCCAACCAGCCCTTCAGGAGCTCCATTCGTTCAGTATAGTGCAGCGTGTGACACGTGTGTAATGTATGCGTGTGATTAAACAGCTCTCTCGTAATGGACGGAGCTCTGCATTATTGATTAGGAGCGAGCGTGAGAGACCGTGGATGAAGATGTCCTGGAGGAGCGACGGAGATGAACAGGGGTGATGCCCTGCGAACACTCGTCAGCCCTTAAATGTTTTCAGTGGGACAGAGAGGCCGCGACCTTTCCCCGAGAGCTTGTATGTACGTTTCCCACTAAACAGGAAAATAAATTAATATTTGAGAGGACAACACTGTCAGGCTTCCAGATGTTTTATTTATTTTCACCATAAATATGAAAACGTGTGCCTGAATGTGCTAAAAAATAATGTAGTTTAATTCTTTTATGATACGTTATTATATATATATATATATATATATTTACTGAAAACTTTTCTCTACTCAAAATAGATTTGAGAGCTACAACTTTTGAAAGAATAGCAACTTGAATTTTAACTTGCATTTTAAGCTATAAAAGAAGAAGAAGATATTTTGAAGAATGTTGGTGACCAAACAGTTGCCGGAAGCCATTGACGTCTATAATATTTTTTTATGTACTATGGAAGTCAATAGCTACCAGCAACTGTTTGAAAATTGGACATGTTTGGAACAATATGGTGAGACATTTTCTGTTTTTCATGAACATAAAACATTCCTTAAACAAAATGCATTTAATATTAGTATAAAAAATGCCCAATGGCCAGTGCAATGCTATTAATATGTCCACAACAACTAATGTTTACACTTTATATTGTTTGATCCCAATTGAATATTTTTTTTCAAAAGGCACAAAGGTTCGTAACAATATGGTGAGTAAATGGACAGAATTGTCTGTTTTTGATCATTCCTTTAACTCAAAAGATTCCTTTAAAAATATTGACATTAATGCATGCAATTTGATCAGACAATGCAAAATATTAAAGATCACAGATGACTGATGCAATGCTATTAATCTAACCACAACAGCTGTTTAAACTTTAAAATGTTTGATCTCACATTAAAATTAATGTGATGTATGTAGAGCCAGTTAAAGCTATAGTGTTATTGAGAAACATTCACTATGAGGACTATGCTCTTTTGTGAAATCAAATTAAAAATTAATCCCTCTTCATTTGCATTTGTATTAATTAGTGAAGATTCCCTCTTAGATGTGCTGCGATCAGAGCTCATCAGAGAAACTGGATTGTGCTTTTGTCTGAATTGTGGTTGGAGTTTCAGCAGGACTGGGGTCTAGAGATGAACAGGGTCAGCTGGTAAAGCACTCTTTCCAAATGCAAAGGAAGGAGAAAAGGCCAGTGCCAGGTGAGACGTGCGTCACAGACGATTGTGTGCCAGTTTCATCTCTGCATTGACATCCACTATCAGGCAGTGGAACAAATGCAGCTCTCTGACAGATGAATCATTTGCTGAACTCTGTTTTAGTGTGTATAATCATCATATTCTTAGTTACTGCTCATATAGTCTTAAACTAGCATGTATGCGGGATTAAAACATGTTTTAAGTCAAATGTCATTCATAGACCATTTTGCATACAAATTTTGGAAGTCATGCTATGCAGTTGCTAGGGTGTTATGGGTGGTTGCTAGGTCGTTGCTATGCAGTTGCTATGGTGTTCTGGCCTGGATGGTTGCTAGGCCATTGCTAGGGTGTTCTGGGTGGTTGCTAGGTTGTTTCTATGCATTTGCTAGGGTGTTCTGGGTGGTTGCTATGTATTTGCTAGGGTGTTCTGGCCTAGATGGTTGCTAGGCTGTTGCTATGCAGTTGCTAGGGTGTTCTGGGTGGCTGCTAGGTTGTCGCTATGCAGTTGCTAGGGTGTTATGGGTGGTTGCTAGGTCATTGCTATGCATTTGCTAGGGTGTTATTGGTGGTTGCTAGGTCGTTGCTGTGGTGTTCTGGGTGTTTGTATTGCTAGAATGTTAAGGCATTCTGAGAGGCTGTTAGTGTCTTGCTGTGTGATTGCTAGGATATTTTGGGTGGTTTCCAGGGTGTTTCTATGCAGTTGCTAGGGTATTCTGGGTGGGTGCATTGCTAGAATGTTGCTATTCAGTTTCTAAGGCATTCTGAAGGGCTGTTACTATGGCTGTGTTGCTATGTGATTGCTAGGATGTTTTGGGTGGTTGCCAGGGTGTTGCTATGGAGTTTGCTAGTGTTTTGATTGATTGCTAGGTTGTTGCTATGCAGTTGCTAGGGTGTTTTAGCATGTATTAAACATAATATTCCTAGTTCAAATAGCATGTATGGGATCTCACATCATGCGTTAAAAGTCAAATGACATTCACAGTCCATTTTGCTTACAAATTCTGACACAAGTAAAAAGTGTTAAAACATGGCTTTTAAAGAACACAGCCACCGTCATGCCCAGTCTTCCTCCTTAAATATCAAATGTTTCTGAATCACAGTGAGTGTGTTTGCTCCAAGTCATTTGAAGGTGAAGGGCTGCAGAGGGCCAGACAGATTTAGAAGGGGATTGTGGGTAGGGTTGTGGCCATCAGGGGACTGGTGAGGGTCACCCTGTTGCTGTTTTCTTAAAGGCGGTGCCAATTCCCGCAGTGGCAGCACAGATGGATTACATAATAGCGCTGACGGGGGCCGTGCCAACTCCTGTCCCATATCTCACCCACTGCGGCAAAGATCACTGACCCTATATGCATTTGTCTTCCAAGATTTATCCCTTTAACTAACCTCATGTCATCTTTCACAACCAACCAGTGCATGACATGTGCCTTGGGAAATCAGTTTAACCATGAATATAGAAATGTTTCACATGAAAGGACATTTAGAAATTCACTAATAAAGACTACATAGCCTATTTACACTTTACAAGGTTTTAAGATTGCAAAGGGGCAGAGTTTTCCCGGAAGTTTACTTTACATTTTCTGCCTCTTTGCAACCCTATTTGCCCCTGCAAACTCACCATCACAATACTACGGTGTTGTGGTAGGTTGTCATGGCATTCTGAGTACTTTGTAGCCTGTAGCATGTAGTTAGGGTGCTCTGGGTGGTTGCTAGGTCATTGCTAAGCAATTGTTAAGTAGATGTTAGTATATTGATATGCTATCACTAGGGTAATCTGAGTTATTGCACTGCTAGGATGCTGCTACAGTATGTGATTGCTAAGGTGTTTTAGGTGGTTTCCAGGGTGTTGCAATGCAGTTGTTAGAATATGCTGAGTGGATTCTTTGCTGGAAAATTATGCAGTTGCTAAGGCATTCTGTGGGCTTTTAATGTGTTGCTATGTGATTACTAGTGTGGATTGGGTGGTTTCCGGGATGCTACTATGCAGTTGCTGGAGTATTCTGGCTGGAATGTTGTTATGCTGGTGCTAAAGCATTCTAAGGGGCTGTCAGTATGTTGCTATGCGATTACTAGGGTGTTGTGTGTGGTTGCTAGGGTGTTGCTATGTATTTGCTAGTATTTTGGGTGATTTCATTGCTAGGATATTCCTATGCAGTTGCTAAGGCATTCTGAGAGGTTGATAGTGTTGCTATGTGATTACTAGTGTGTTTTGGGTGGTTTCCAGGGTGTTGCTATGCAGTTGCTAGAGTATTCCGAGTGGTTTCTTTGCTGGAAAATTGTTATGCAGTTGCTAAGGCATTCTGGGGGCTTTTAATGTGTTGCTATGCAATTACTAGTGTGGTTTTGGTGGTTTCCAGGATGTTACTATGAGGTTGCTAGAATATTATGGCTGGAATGTTGTTTTGCTGTTGCTTAAGCATTCTAAGGGGCTGTTAGCATGTTACTATGCAATTACTATGGTGTTTTGGGTGGTTCCCAGGGTGTTGCTATGCATTTGCTAGTGTATTCTGGGTGACTTCATTGCTAGGATATTCCTATGCAGTTGCTAAGGCATTCTGAGAGGTTGATAGTGTTGCTATGTGATTACTAGTGTGTTTCGGGTGGTTTCCAGGGTGTTGCTATGCAGTTGCTAGAGTATTCTGGCTGGAATGTTGTTATGCAGTTATGACATTCCGAGGGGCTGTTAGTGTGTTGCTTTGTGATTACAGGGGGGTGTTTTGGGTGTTTGCTAGGGTGTTGCTATTCAGTTGCTAAACTATTCAGAGTGGTTTCTTTGCTGGAATGCTGATATGCAGTTGCTAAGGCATTCTGAGGGGCATTTAGTGTGTTGCTATGTGATTCCTAAGGTGTTTTGGGTGGTTGCCAGGGTGTTGCTATGCAGATGCTTGGGTATTCTGGTTGTTTTCATTGCTAGAGTGTTGCTATTCAGTTGCTAAAGGCATTCTGATGAGCTATTAGTTTGCTATGATGTTTTGGGGGGTTGCCAGTGTGTTGCTATGCAGTTGCTAGGTTGTTCTGAATGGTTGCATTGCTAGATTGTTGCTGTGCAGTTTCTAAGGCATTCTGAGGAGCTGTTAGTGTGCTGCTATGCGATTACTAGGCTGTTTTGGGTGGTTGCCAGTGTGTTGTTATACAGTTGCTAAGGTGTTCTGAGTGGTTCTGGTCTCTAAAACGGTTCCCTTCTTCAATAAGAGTTTTCTCCTGTGTAATGATCTGGTAGGTGATTGCATAGAATAGTGATTGAATTATATTTGACGTAAATATTGAAATAATAGTCTACTAACAATTCTGCATGAATGTTGACTCATTCTCTTTTTATATGGACAAATAGCATTTAACACCAGAGCAACCTAACCATTTTGTATCCTGTTTTTTATTCATTTTCCTCTAAAACGGCTTTCAGTGGCCTTCCCTTGTGCACACTAAACATGAGTTTAGCCTCACCGAAAATGGACCGAAGCAATTTCCATAAGTCTACTTTATCTGAGCTTGCAGAAGAGTCTTGGTTATAACCACGAGAGTCTGCCCATAAGAGCTCCTCCATCCGGTGCCAACACATACAGATGGTGTGTTTGTACGCGTGTATTTCTTCACTCATAGACAGAGCCGTCAACACAAAGCCTTACTGAATAAGCATGTTTGGATGCCTTCGAATCGGCTTTCATTTCCATAATCGCTGACATGCATTCATGAAGGGCAGACGCTAAATGTCTAACCCCTCCCTGCAAACGTCTGAATGTGGCCCGGGGAGTTTTACAGTCTGGGGCGTATAGTGAAGAGCGCCTTTTTAATATATTATAGTGTACAACAAGCTTCCTCACACATTGAGATGAATCACAACAGACAGGCGTGCTACCAATTAACCGACAGCTCTGAATACAACAAATGAGAGATGCACACTGGACAAAAGCAGCATTTGGAAAATAAAGAGAAAGACGGCAGCATGTATTAGTCTTAGATATTAAATTATTAAAAGCATAACAGATAGACTTTGGAAATGAAAGACAGTCACAAGGATGGAACAGAATTCAGAGGTCTTGTTTTAAAGCTAAACTGTTTTTATACAGTTTAACTGTTATCACGTACAGTGTTAATTATAATGCATATAAAATAATGATATACAAACAAAAACAATAAAAGCCTGTCATTTTAGTGATTTATTTATCTGCCACAATAATGTAATGCTTTTGAATGATCTTTATTTGAAGGCATCTTAATTTTTTCTGTAAATATTGATTGCAATATTTAATTATTTGCTATATTGAATTTTGAACTATGAATCAAATTTTAATTCATTCAGTTAATTTTTTATTTATTGACAGGTTAAATACAGACAAAAATACTTAACAGATTTATATTTATATCAGATTTACACATTTAACCATTTGTTTGCATATTGAATTATTTGCAATTAGTTAATCAAATTATATTTCAGTTAATATTTTAATTGATTGATAGCTCAAATGCAGACAAAACTGCTTATCAGATTTTTTATCAGATTTACACATTTAACCTTTTGTTTACATACTGACTTATGCAAATTGTTATTTGCGATTAGCAAATCAAATTACAATTCATCCAGTTACTGTTTTGAATTATTTGACAGCTCAAATACAGACAAAACTGTTTATCAGATTTACTGTATATTTATATTTACATCAGATTTACACATTTAACCCTTTCCTAAAATACTGTCTGTTGTGACTTGTATGAAATAGCAGAACAAAACTACAGGACCAACCACAAAAACAGAAATTTCCTTCAAAAGCGCTGTGAGCCAAGATGACTCGGGGACACGCATACATCACATCCCTTCAAAACACGCGTGTAGGGTTTCACCTTTGAAGCCACACAGATCAAAGCGGCTGAGGAAGACCACAGTAAAGAGATATAAAAGCACAGATCACTGGAGACCTGAACACACGATACCAGACACCTGTTCATGAGCCAAACACTCTCACATCTATTCAGAAACAAGCTTTGTAAATAAATGAGTGTGATGAAGTAAAGCTAGACTGCACGTTAACCATTTGCATGCAGGTCTCTCAATATATTACAGGAATCATCCAGATAAAACACCGACCACAGAACCACAGAAATCCTTTGCACTTACAATGGACATCTGTGGTGCAAAACATTGCAGTGGGACAAACGTTCAAATGCACTCTTAAGATGTGTTAACATGACACTAGCATAATGAAATCGCCTACTAACCTTGTCAAGTTATCCAGGACTCTGTCATGGTCACATGAAGATGGAAAACCTGGTAACTTTCACTTGACACACACAAGACTAGCAGAAAAGGGATGTGATGTATCTCCACAAACTATCCTCAGAGGCAAATCAGTTCAGTTGGCGGCCAGTTGCTGGAAAGTTCTTTATTTGCTATGAAAGTAAATGTTCAAACTCAAATTTCAAATCTAAATTAAAATTTAAAAAAATTGTGATTCTTATACTCAAAATCAACCTAAAAAAATGCAATGTCCATTATAAGTGCATTACTGTAAACAAAATTTGTGTTTTTTAATCAATGTTAATGATAATGCAAATAAAATAATGATATGCAAAAAACAAACAAACAAACAATATTTTGACATCTAAAACCATTTTTGTCATTTTAATTATTTATTCCTCTGCGACAATAATATATTGCTTTTGAATGATCTTCATTTGGAGGCATCTTGATTTTTTTTAATTTTTTTTTATTTGCAGTTAGTGAAATTAGAATTAATTCAGTTAATTTTTAAATTGATTGACAGTTAAA
This sequence comes from Sinocyclocheilus anshuiensis, assembly GCF_001515605.1. Classification (NCBI taxonomy): domain Eukaryota; kingdom Metazoa; phylum Chordata; class Actinopteri; order Cypriniformes; family Cyprinidae; genus Sinocyclocheilus; species Sinocyclocheilus anshuiensis. The sequence goes on from NW_015537961.1 coordinate 725,416, forward strand.
ATACAAATTTGCTTATCCGATTTACACATTTAACCCTTTGTTTGCATATTGAATAATTTGCAATTAATCAAATTATAATTAATTCAGTTATTTTTTAAATGTATTGACAGTTCAAATACAGGCACATATGCTTATCATATTTATATTACATTTACACATTTAACCCTTTGTTTGCATATTTAATTATTTGCTATTAGTTCATCAAATTATAATTAATTCAGTAATTTTTTTAATTGACAGTTCAAATACAGACAAAACTACAGGTTTACATTATTATATTCATATCAGATTAACACATTTGTGTTGTATCTATGCAGACTGTGTCCAAGCAACATTGCTCAAAAAAAGTTACCCCGTGTATCATTGTCTATTTTTGTGACTTGCAGATCACCATTATGAGCATTTACTGTATGCAAAAATCAACTGAAATGCAAAATTCAAGCTTCACATTTCTCCTGTAAATTCGACTCATAGACTTCTATTGTAAGTGCATTACTGTAAACACCATTTATGTGTTTTTACAAACTGAGAGCCAAGAAAGTGTTTTGATGCTTGCAACACCAAAGTCATGGGTTCAAATCCCAGGAAATGCATGAGCTGATAAAAATGTACATCTTGAATGTGATGTCATTAAAGGTATCTGCCAAATGCATGAATGTGAAATTGAGACGAATGCTGCACATTGAGCAACTTTGACTATTTTAACTAGTTCTTTATTTCTTTGTGATATTATGAAGTGTTTGCTTCAGTGAAAAGCTTTTTTTATTTCAGCATTCAGCGCTCTCAGTCTTTTCCATCTGACAAGCACGTCCTTATTGCCCTGGGACGCCATATAGGATTCCAGCCTCCTCATATGAATCAGTGGGTACTGAGAGGTCATGACCTCTGAGGAACTGGCCAGTGGTCACAATAACAAGAGAGATGGTCAGAAACGGCCCTCAGGGACACATTTGGACAGAGGGTTTCCCATGACACCGGGTTAAACCCTTCAGCTCGAGCTCAGAGAAAAGAACATATTAAAATGGCAAGTCTTCCCTTACATTTTTGCCCATGCATAACTAGATTTAACTCAACACTGAGATGCTTTGCAGAATCCACTAGGAATGCGTTACCGACATACTATTGTATATTTTGTAGATTTTTTAGCTTCTGAGAATTATAAAAAAAACATTTTTTTAATATTTAATTATTAATTTTTTTTTTATGAATACAGTAGAAAGTTTAAAAGAACACTATTCAAAATAGAAATCTTTTGTATGTGTATCTTTTCAATGGTAGTGCGTTTTGTTTCCACAAAAATACATATACAATGAGAAGAAATGTTTCTCGAGCAGCAAACCAGCATATTAAAATGATTTCTGAAGGATCATGTGACACTGAAGACTGGAGTAATGATGCTGAAAATTCAACTTTGATCACAGGAATAAATTACATTTTAAAATATATTCAAAAACAAAACAGTTATTTTAAATCGTAATAATTTCACAATTTTACAGTTTTTACTGTATTTTTAGTCAAATAAATGCAGCCTTGGTGAGCAGAAGAGACTTCTTTCAAAAACAATAATAATAAAAAAAAATTAAAAAAATCGATTTATTAAAAGAATCTTTCATAAATCTTTGATAAAACTAAGTATTTCTTTGTTAATGCACATTGATTTTTTTTTTCTTTTTTGTCCCAAAGAGTCGAGTGAGTTTGCCCTGTGGTGTGATCGAATGTTTAAAGCAGCGCAGGGTTCAGGAGCAGGTCATGACCTCTGTGACACAGGCAGTGAGGTAACACACGCCCCTCTGCCGGCCATTGACCGGACACTCTCCAATTCAGTCCTTCTGATGACCGGCAGAGAATGACCTCGATTGTTGGCTGTCATTGGCGTAATTGACTCGTGACGTTTGGACCCCACTGTATGTCATTTGAACATCAACTTTGTCTCATATGGAGAAATGAAAATCAATAGAGAGCTACGAATGAGTATAGCAGCTCAGATAAAGCAAAATTCTCCTTATAAAAGGAGATCTCATTTGTGATTTGCTTTCCTGCGGGAGGCTTTTAATTACCACAGATGAATGTCTTTTGTGAAAGTCCTTGAGAGTTTTCAGTTTTCATTGATTCATCATGAGCATCGGAGATGTGATGAGGACGGATGGGAAAATAGCAGCGATGCTGAACTTCACTCATGTAAATGACTGACTCATTGAAATGAGTCATTGACAGAGAAGTGGATTAAATGAATGTCCTGTCTTGCTGATGTCAGGCATACAGCCATACACACACACTTAATGAAAAACAAGATCGACTAATATATATATATACACATACACATACACACACACACACATATATATATATATATAATGAATTGATCAAAAGTGACAGTAAATACATTTATAATGTCTTTTGAACTTTGTATTCATCAAAAAATTCTGAAAAATGTATCAGTTTCCGCAAACATACTAAGCAGCATGACTATTTTTAACATCGTCTCTGCAATATTCTGGTCTCTTGTATACCATATTTAATATTCTAGTCAATACAAGGGAAAAAATCCAGTCACATTCCAACAAATGTAAGCGCTTCAACAAAAGTCACACAAAGCATTCAAAAAAAAAAGCATTAACATTTTAAAAAAGCACAAATATTTAAGCAAACCAGAATATGGCAGAGACTTAGGCCAATGAGCAATTGCATAACATGCTAAAAATGTAAACAGATATACATATTGCTAAGTTGCTTAGTCTCTGCGGTTATTCTGGTCGATTTAGCCATTTACAGTGTGTACCCTGATCACTGAGATGTCTATTTGGCGTCTGCATTTACATCTGCAAGACGTATTTTTTTAGAGAGTTTGCTCATCTGCAATAAGTCTATAGGACGTTTCCTATCAGATGACAAATAGACGTTTAGAAGATGTCTTTAAGATGTTTATGATTTAGAATGTATGTAAAACTGATGTCTATCAGACGTTTGTACACAGCAGATGCTTTCCAGATGAAGCGATCTTTAACAGACATTTTGCAGACGTGTGCTATCTGGGTATTTTTTAATGACTTTTAATGCTTTTTTAATGGTTTATGTGTTATTAAAGATTTGCATTTGTTTGCTGTATCAGAAGCAATAGCTACATATCTGACTGGGTTTTGATTTCCATACTTGACTAGAATTTTGAATATCATATTGCATATACAGGGCCGATACTGGATGATGCTAAAGCGTTTTACACACCACACTGTTACGGCCCATTAAAAAAAAGCTCCGTCCCTTTGCACTTAGCACATTTCGAGCACTTAATGCATTCTAATCCGACACTGACCAAGTGCTGAAAGCCATTGTTTGAGCACTTTTACCCCCCGCTGTCAGCGGCTCCCCAATTATGTATGCGGAGACTCTCTGAAAGCTTAAAGGGATTGGAGGGGCATCCAGCTTCCAGTCATAACAGCTTTTCATATGCAAACGCACGAGCGCAGCATCGACCTCTGAGGATTTGGACTCGAGCCGGAAGGCTCAGATCTCCTCCGCGCTGTTTTAATGATTATTGTGGAGGCTTTCTTACAATGTTTATCTGTAGTTTCCATATCAGCGCTTTTGAAATCCCCATCCGAGAGGGAAAGACGAGGGTGTGTTGAATTGTGCCCGGTGGATCGTTAATACAGAATTCAGGCATCAAACAAACAAACAAACAGCTAATTTCTTCACTATGCGAGAAGCTGCGGTCATTGATTTATCACCGAAGGCTTTTCGTTGCCTATTTGCTCTTTTTACAAAGCATAGTATAAAAACGCACAATTTACTTTCAAATATTGTCAGTCAGATCTGACCATTGGACATCACTACACAAACCACAAAACCCGCAACCTAATGCAAGTTAAAATGACCAATTTCAATTCATATTGTAGTTTTCCATTTATTTCTAAAACACATTTCTGAAATTAGATATACTCAGCAAACAGTTTTTGGTTCCCAGAACGTTCTGGGAAGGTTAGTTTTTGGATACAAAAAAGAACCGACAGAGAATGTTCCCAGAACATTCTTATTTGGTTCCCAAAAACATAAGCAAACAGGAACATTGCAGTTGCCAGTCAAATGCAAAATTATATCTATTAAGAATTTCAGTCAGGTTTCAGGTCCCATCAGAAACTGCGCTTGTTAAAATTACAAATGACATGCTTCTTGCATCAGACTGCATCTCACTACTTTTACTTGACCTTAGCGCTGCATTCGACACTAGATAATGACATACTCATAGATCGATTACAAAACTACATGGGTGTTCAGGGACAGGCTTTAAGATAGATCCTACCTATCAGACCATTACCACTTTGTTTATTTAAACAGGGAATCATCTCATTTAACGCCAGTAAAGTGTGGAGTGCCACAAGGATCTGTCTTAGGCCCTCTGCTATTTTCAATATATATGCTGCCCCTTGGTAATATTATTAAAAAATATGGGTGTATGATTTCTACTGTCCTAGAACTGTACATTTCTGCCATATGGACATCACCTTGTCACCACTGATAAACTACTTCTAATTGTAATGTAGAAAGTTTTATTTTCTGTGAAGCTGCTTTGCAATAATGTTTCGTGAAAAGTGCTATACAAATAAACATGAATTGAATTGAAATGCAGTTACTAGGTGTTTGCATACTGACCAAAGTCCCTGCGATATTCTGGGCTCTAGCATAGCCCCTGTGTATGCAATAAAATATTTAATATTCTAGTCAAGTATGGGGAAAAAAACGGTCCCATTATGTAGCTATTGCTTTTGATACAGCAAACAAATGCAAATGATTGCAAACTCTTGTTGCAAATGCAATATAGTGAGTGAGTGACGTGACGTGACATGTGGCCAAGTATGGTGACCCATACTTGGAATTAGTGCTCTGCATTTAACCCATCAAAAGTGCACACACACTGCAGTGAACACACACCCAGAGCAGTGGGCAGCCATTTTTCCTGCGGCGCCTGGGGAGAAGTTGGGGGTTCGGTGCCTTGCTCAAGGGCACCTCAGTCGTGGTATTGAAGGTGGGAGAGAGCGCTGTACATTCACTCCCCCCACCCACAATCCCTGCCGGTACGAGACTCGAACCCACAACCTTTGGGTTACGAGTCCGACTCTCTAACCATTAGGCCACGACTAAGCAGCTATACTTACTAATCCAAATTATTATTTTTGGACACCATTAACCATTGCATGGTAGTTTATGGATGTATATCACTCAATAAAATGATGCCATAACCAGTGCAGCGTTTCTGCTTTACCACGTCTTTTAAAGAAATAATGCAAATACTCATTGTGCTCTAATGACCTTATTTTCTTACAATGCTTATAAAGACATTATCTTCAATCTGAACATATTTCCCACTGTAAAATATCTAAAATAATGCATTACATGTTTAAATTGTGTAAAAATGGTCATAAACATTCATGTCACCAATCTCAAAATATCATGCATGACCAGACAGTAAAAAAAAAAAAAACTTCCTATAAAAATGTCCTGACACACTGCATTAGTTTAAATACAGAAAGCAACGCTAGAATAAGTGAATCAAATGTTTATAGTCTGGAAACACACGTTAAAGGGACAGTTGGCCAAAAATGTAAATTACTGTCAACATTTACTCACCCTCAAGTAAATAAATAATGACAGAGCTTTCATTTTTGGTTGAGACCACACAGAACTCAAACCAGCCGATGCAGAAAAACATGACAAACTGACAAATAATATGTGCCAAAACCTCAGAGAAACTAAACAATGAGTGGACATTCTGAAACTCAGAGATAATCATCAACAGAAATTGCAATCCACGCCAAAAACAGAACATACATGAACTGAAAACACACCAGACCACCTCAAGAGGAATGTGGTGGGAACACTGAACACACTAGCTTTCAAAAGTCTCATATCAGTAGATTCATTACAGCAGTATTTTACGGCTGTCATCACATCCACAGCAAACTGCACTCATTTATACACACGAAAAAAATCTGGCAAATGATGAAATCTCAGCATGGCAAAATGTTGAGGCTGAAGGAAGAGTTAATCCATAAATGAAAGTTCACACCAATGATGATGGCTATAACTAAAATTTTTTGAAATAATATAATATAGTAATCATTTTTAGTGTGAATTGGTCATTACTCACCCTCATGATGTTCCTATTTTCTTGTGTTCTTCACTTTTTGAATTATATTCTGTCCAATCCTTCTCATGAGGACAGTTTTGCTGCAAGCTTAATTAAATACACCTGAACGAGCTAATTAAAGTGTTTAGGGTCATTAAAAACATCTAGGCAGGTGTGATGGAGCTAAATTCTGCAGGAACATCTTCCTTCAGAAGAACTGGGCACTCCTTTTATATAATGAAAGGGGACTGTGTCAGTTGAGCTCCAAAATGACAAAAAAGCAACAAGGGAGGATTTACATGGAGCAGAAATTTGGCCCGTGATGACCTTTGATTTGGCCCACCATGCAAGAGGATGGGAAAAAATAGAAAAAGAAAAAAAACAATTTTTTTTAAAAACAAACTATTGAAGCATATCTTTATTTCTAATTAATATTTTTGTTTTAGCATTTTTTTAAACATTGTTTTGCTTTTTTTTGCATTGAAATGTAAAAAACAATACAAGTGAATTTTTGTGAAAAATTAAGAAAGTGATTATTTAAATGTTTAAATAAAAAATACATTTAAATTATTTTTATTTAATGCACTTTAATATAATATAGTTGGATTTAATAGACTAATATATTATATAATACAATATAATACATAATTTAATATACCAATATAATATAGTTGGATATAATGCATTTACTTTTGACCCACAGTCATCAATCAGGTTTGATTAAAATGTTTGGTTAGAGAGTAATGACATAAATTTGGGTCCGTTTCTCACAATAAGCTGTTTTATGACTTCAAAGCAATTGAAATATAGCGGACAAGTCATATGCATAATAGTTATGATAGATTTGTGGTGTGTTTTTGGAGCTTGACAGACTTCATTGTTCTTTAAATATTTCAGTTTTCTTCTTCTCTGCATTTCTCCTCTTCGCTAGCATGCTTCCTATAGTTGTCTAATGGCATTGCATATTGCGAATATTGTTGGCTCTGTGATAAAATTGCTTTTGTTCTCTTTGTAATTTGCTTTGGATAAAATTGCTGCTAAATGCATTCCATGAAAGAAAGAGTCATATGTGTTTGGAACAACATGAGGGTAAATTACATGATTTTCATTTTTGACTAAATCGTCCATTTGAGCCCGATATCAAAACGGCTGATAAAGTGAGAAGTTGAAGGAGTGAATTTTCCACTTATCTCGCAGCAACACAATCATACAAGATCTCATTTAAAAGTATACAAAAATGGTTCTTGCCATCATATCCATAAATAAATGTAAGAAAAATTGTAACTTGTGTCCTGCACATGTCAGTCAGGGTCTTTGACCAGCAGTGTCACAAAGTGTCCGTCACTCCTTTTTCCCAAAGAACTTCCTGAAGACGGATTTGTTGGGCGGTCGCGGGAGGCTCATGTAGCTCTTAATGGGCAGATCGGAGATGGACTCTTGCCAGACACCGTTTGTCGGGGCCGTCGCTGTGCTTTTACAGACTGACGGCATCTCACCATCTCTGATGAATAAAGTCACCGAGTAGCTGGAGCTGCTGTCCTGGCCTTTGCCTGAAGGGGGCGCTACAGGCTTGATCCTCTGATATGTGGCTGTAGAAACAGAGATATCAGCATTCAAAGCTCATATACATTGATTAAACGTTTATTTGTAGGGCCCTATGATTCCCGCAATACAGAAAACGCACACAGAATTGCAGAAACCAGTCATAAAAATAGAATTTTAGATGCATAAATCAAAAGTAGCACTGTACGCTTAATCAAATTGTAACAGCAACAATAATAATAATAATAATAATAATAATAACAAAGTACTAAAACTTTTTAAAGGAATAATTACACAATTTTTCTTCCATGTTTTAATTTTAACAGTAAACCTCTGCTGCCAAAAAAACAAAAGGACTTGTTTAATTTTTATCTGATTACATTTTAATTATATTGTTAAAGGAACACTCCACTATTTTTGAAAATAGGCTCATTTTCCAACTCCCCTAGAGTTAAACAGTTGAGTTTTACCTTTTTCGAATCCATTCAGCCGATCTCCGGGTCTGGCGGTAGCACTTTTAGCTGTAGCTTAGCATAGATCATTGAATCTGATTAGACCGTTAGCATCTCGCTCAAAAATGACCAAAGAGTTTCTATATTTTTCCTATTTAAAACTTGACTCTTCTGTAGTCACATCGTGTACTAAGACCGACGGAAAATTAAAAGTTGTGATTTTCTAGGCCGATATGGCTAGGAACTATACTCTCATTCCGGCGTAATAATCAAGGAACTTTGCTGCCGTACCATGGGTGCAGCAGGCGCAATGATATTACGCAGCGCCTGAAAATAGTCCCCAGCACGCTCCCTGTGCAAGCAGGTGGTCACGTTGGTTATGTTGACGGAAGTTAGCCTATTTTAGTTCCATAAATTTTATTTATTTTTTTTTTTAAGCTTCCAATAAATTGCTGAATTGTATAAGTTTCATGATTTCAATTAATTACATGCTTTTTGATTACTAAAATTTAATTAAAATGGAATCCAAAAAAAAAAACAGAATTTAGAAAAAAATAAAATAAAAAATGGGGGGATGGAATTTGGGGAAAAAAATTAAATGGAATTTGGGGAAAAAATAAAACATTCCATATGGCCCTAAAAATATATTTTTCTTAAACTTGTTCAATTGTACAAGTTTCTTGATTTCATGCTTTTTGTTTACTCAAATTTAATTTAATCATTAAAACGCTGTCCAGAATTCTGGAAAAATAAAACGAATTTCATAGGGCCCTAACTGGATGTGGCAAATGTGACTCAATTGAGTTACTGTACCTGAGGTAAAGGAGTGTGAGCGTCTCTTTTCGCTGGTCCAGCCCTGAACGGTGGACATAGAGGACAGATTCTGTCTCCGAAACTCGCCATGAGAGTCAAACTCATCCTCTACAGAGAGAAAAGGAAAAAAAACCTGAAAATGAATCATTCAACCTCTACAGTACAAGGGCAGACAGTAGCCTATAAGTGAGTAATAAAGCACTCGAGGTGAGAAATTATGTGACCAAGGTGGAAATGACAAAATCCAGAGAGCTGAATAGAACTGCTTCTCCCGAAATAGAAAGCCGCTGACAGCAAACAGATGTGACCCTGCCTCATAATGTCTGCGTGAAGCTTTGCTCAGTACCAGAGTCCTCTACTGCCCTCTTTTGGATGTTCAAACATTTGTCTTGCATATTGTTTATTTATTACTTGCATTAGTTGCCAGTGTTTTTGAAACTGTCAAACTGAAAGCTAATTTTATCAAGTATGCTTTCAAATCCATTATAATAGCATACTTAAGATAAATTATATATTTATAGATTTCTTTACTGGACAACAAGGCAAAATACTGATTAAAAATTATTTTTATTTTATTTTTTTTAATTTATTTATTTACTTATAAATTTTTTGTAGTGCAATTTAAAGTAATTTAACTATGGTCAAACTACATATTTATACACATTTACTATAAATTAAATACTCAGAGCTATGAGGGTTTATAAAATATGACTATAAACTTGAGTAATTTATTTAAATGCGCCTAATTTATATAAATGAGTCATGATAGTAATAAACAGCAGCATTAAAGTAATGCAAAATGCAGTGCATTATATATATATATATATATATATATATATAATATAGGGAAATATCTATAGGATCATGTACAGTATCTGAACATTTTGGTGTGACAGTTTATCATGGCTACATCAGCGAGTTACTGGATTTTGTGAGGATATTCAAAGCTTAGTTGAAGCAGAATTCTTGACAACTGGAACAATATAAAAAACTTTCTTCTAAGCC
>NW_015537961.1:737558-754775 GCF_001515605.1 Sinocyclocheilus anshuiensis
AAACTACATTTATTGGATCATATAGTAATCTAATATTCGTGAAATTATATTCATAATATTGAAATAATCAAAATTTCAGAAGCCTTTAATATATTTTTTCACCAATCAGTTTGTTTATATGAACCGAACCAAAGATAAAAAAAAATAAACAAATAAAATAAAGTAAATAAAAAAAAAATACAATGTAACCACCATTTCTTGTTAGTAAAAAGTAGCTAGTTACAGGAATAACTACCCTTGTTTTTTCTTAGTTCACTGAACTGTATTAGTCACACAGTTTCTTACCACAATGACCTGCATCTGAGAACGAGAGGAGCAACAGATCCTGATGCCTTTGGTGGATCTGCAGTCCGTCACTGGTGTGGACTATGATCTCTTTGGTTCGGCCTGAGGCGGGCTGACTCTGTGCTAAAACAGTGGTGGTGACATAATTTCTCATGGAGCAGTGGCATTTATCTCCACACTGACAGCCGGTGATAGCAGGAGAATGTCTAGGGAGCGTTGCTGAAGCTGAAGACCCATGACATGTTGATCTGTTCACTACGGAATCGCTAGACGCTGTAGAGATAGGATTTCATGTGAATATGACTGTGGTCATATAATGCAGCATGAAAACTTGTTAACGACGGAGACAGATAGTTAATAGTATACTACCAGTGTGTGCTTGGATTCTGAGGATCCATTTCTTCATCATAAATCGGGACGGTGCACTGAGGAGATACTCAGATCCATCACGTAATCTGAGAGAAAATGGTTAAACAAAGTCCTTCAACTGAACCTGTGCAGGTGAAAACGATTCAAACAACTACTTTCATCTCTAACTAAAACAAACATGAGACGCCCTTTAGTTGTTCGCCATTTACCTCAAGCAGAAGCAGTTGGGTTTTTTGGTGTACTCTGGTGACGGTTCACACACCGCTCCAATTAGGTTCAGAGGAAGGCTGGTCACACAGCTCTATGGGTACAAATATAGTCGTTTTAGCGAAATCATACCCTTAGATGCTTTACAGCTGCCATTAAACGTAATTCAATCACAATTTAATCACAGCTCAACCTTGCAATGTAACTAATGATGTCTGCTTGCAATAAAGGAACACAAAGTTTTCTGCTTGGTTGCAAAGCCAGAACACGAAGTCTTTGAGTTTACCTTGAGTGTATCTTTCCTGTCCTTATAGAAACATATTGTTTGTTTGTACAGCACAGCATGATAGGAGTTCCACACCCTGCATGGTGCCTGAAATAGTACATTTAACTTAGTGGTTACATAAAGACCAACCGAAAATGCACTAAAACAACCTAATCTGACATCTACCACAGTAGCCTGCACGTAAAAGCATGAGGCATGTGACACAAAATGCTCATTTGTTTTGGTTGGGGTCAAGCAAATATCTGTAATTGTGATATTTACCTTCTTTCCACCCAGTTGTAGTTTGTGTTTCCTCTCCAGTGTACCTTCCATAGACGGCAGTTCCAGTTCTTGTCTTCCACTCTGAAACAGAAAGGTCAAAGATTAGAATTAACAACCTTGATATGATGAGATACAATAATGTCTTTTATTTATCAATATTCTGAAGAACGTTAAAGCACATACTTTCTGTTCTGGTATGGTCTGCTTGTAGTGCAATTTAAAGTAATTTAACTATGGTCAAACTACATATTTATACACATTTACTATAAATTAAATACTCAGAGCTATGAGGGTTTATAAAATATGACTATAAACTTGAGTAATTTATTTAAATGCGCCTAATTTATATAAATGAGTCATGATAGTAATAAACAGCAGCATTAAAGTAATGCAAAATGCAGTGCATTAACGGCAGTTCCAGTTCTTGTCTTCCACTCTGAAACAGAAAGGTCAAAGATTAGAATTAACAACCTTGATATGATGAGATACAATAATGTCTTTTATTTATCAATATTCTGAAGAACGTTAAAGCACATACTTTCTGTTCTGGTATGGTCTGCAATTATACTTTGTGTACCTGGATATCATTGTCATTGGTCCCATCCAATCCCATATGAACAGACAGGAGGCTCATGGACTGGTCCTGTGGAGAGAGAACACATATCAATGCATTAATTACCATGACAAAAACAGATTACATGTGCACTAATTAGAACTACAACAATGGGCAAAATGATATGAGATATGCTGACCACAACGTAATTTGAAGGCAAAGATTTCCTAATAAAACCCTCAATCCTCCTAGGAAGTTCCTACTTCAGCCGTTTAATGCAAATGCAAAATAGTGAAGAGCATTTTTGCTCCCACAGAGAAAGATGGGAAATGTAAGGTATCCACCATGATTCTTTCATTGACAATCTTTCTAACTCAGAAAGTCTAACTAAATACAATACTGTGGTAGCGCTCATGAGCGCTCATCTCATAAATATCATTCTGACATGCGTTGAAGGCAGCGTAAGTCAACTACTTAAATCAGGGGTGTACAATCCTGGTCCTGGAGAGCCACCGTCTTACACAGTTTAGCTCCAACTTGACCCAACACACCTCCCCGGAAGTTTCTAGTAATCGTCGAGACCTTGAGTTCCTTGGTTCGGGTGTGTTTGATTGAAGCTAAAATCTACAGGACATTGGCCCTGCAGGAGCAGGACTTAAACCAGGAGTGTCCAAACTCGGTCCTGGAGTGCCACTGTCCTGCAGAGTTTAGCTTCAACTTGCCTCAAAACACCTGCATGGAAGTTTCTAGTATGCCTAGTAAGACCTTGATTAGCTAGTTCAGGTGTGTTTAACTGGGGTTGGAGCTAAACTCTAGAGGACAGTGGCCCTCCAGGAGCAGGGTTGGACACCCCTGACTTAAACAGTCCTAAACGACAACTAACTGGGTTTGACAGCCAACTTGTAGACCTCACCTTCAGAAACCCTGTTTCCTTCTCCTCCTTCTCTTCCTCCTCCTCCTCCTCTTTATAATGGTAGATATACTTTTGCTGGTCCTCTATTTCTGGTAGTTTCACCATATCTGAAGCAGTTTCATTAACAGCCACCTGTTTGTAAACTTGTTCCTGTTGTGTGAACGCAGCCCAAGACCTCCTGTCCCCTTTGTCCAGAATTTTCCTCTCTTTCCTTGGGTTCTGCTGCTTCCCAGAACCCACCATAGTCTGGATGGATGGTGGCAGTCTGAACTCCGCCACAAGAAGGTTGGGTGCAGAGGCCGTGACCAACTTCCTGAAGAGCACTGCTTGTTCTTTGGGTGAGGGTTCCCTGTGCCGGTCTGGAGAAGAGGTGGCCTGGTAGCCATTATACATGATGTCAGAGTTAAGACTCTCTCGGTAGCGGTTGGTGTGGTTCCAGATGTCCTCCAGCTCCTCCTCTTCCTGCTCAAACTGTTGATGGTCAGGATGAACTGGATCATCAACGTCGATAGATAAGGTAATGCTCTTGTCCTTGGAGAACTCTAAGTTCTTGTTGGAGACTCCTGCATCCAGGGATGGTACCTTCCCAAAGGTCCTCTGAGGCACTGGACAATCTGAGGAGTCTATGTACGGACCCTCAGCACATAACTTGAAGCTTCCAGAGCTGGAGTGACCAGAGTCCACTGAGTCCTCTCTTCCATTGGCTCTGAAGTTCAACACCACATGAGATGCATGACTGGGACTTAACTGTTGAGTGCTGGAGGATTTCGCTGGCCTATGGTACACGTGTCCATTAAGATTGTGAACCATGGTATGGACACTAGGACATACATGAATCTCTGCCATAGTTGAGCTGTGGTTGACTATCCCTTGGCTTGCATCTTCTGGTGGGCTTACATAGTAGTTCTCTTTGCTGTCAAGTTGAGTTTCATTAGCTCCCCAACTAACCACCTCTTCTTTAGGCACTATACTGATCCCAGACAGGTGTTTCTGTTGGATATTGGTCAGATCACTGAGTGATGAGGGACGATTCTCCTCAAATGAGATGTCTTCAACAACAGGAGAAGGTGTAGGAGGAAATTCATCTTTAGTAAATGATACAGTGTCAATGCTGATCTTTTTGGAGTCTTTACAATCAATCTTGAGGGTTACTTCACCTGGGGAAATTTGTTTGAGTTCTTCTTTTTGTGTTGGAGGTGAGCGGGCTGTTTTAAAGGTGCTCAGAGCTGTCGGACGATCAACCTGAGAGTCCTGGTGATAAGAGTCTGTCTTTTTTTGCTCAGGAGGGCCAATTGTGATGACATCTTGAATGCTAGAGATGAGGCTCATATCCTTGGGCAGGTCAAAGCTTAACACAGAGCCCAAGGACAGAAATCTGCAGTGGTTCTTCACATATCCTTGGGTGGCAACCTCTAAGGTATGGTGAACTGGAAATCCAACCTCTCCAGGACATTCTGCATCTATGTCTTTCACTAAAGGGTTCTTTATGTAGTCCAAGACCGGAGCCCCATCGCTGTTTGGTTTCCTTGCATTTTTCCGCTTCTTCCTTTCCTTCAGGGGCCAAGTATGTGTATCGTATGTCACCGGTTCACATACAGGTGGCAACCCAGCCTCCTCCGACAGCTCCTCTCCCATGATCTTCTGAATGGTGTGTCTACGGTCATCTTTCTTCTTCTTCGCCTTCTTGCTCTTCCTCTTCAGGCTGCTAAAGATTGAGATGTTGCTGTTCTTTGGCAGGAGGTTGTTGGTCTGCTGAAGGGTGTCTTCAATGGAGGACGAGGAGTATGGGGAGGTGCAAGGGGAGGAGAAAGCATACAGGGAGGTACTGGGAGAGGAGGAAGAGGGCCTCGGGTCTTTGTCTTGGGGAAGCGTCATACTCTCATACACTGCCGTGCTGTTTTCTGTAACATGCAAGTAAGTACTTACCTAAAACACAAGGATAAGATTGTTTTAGAGTGTTATCACCTTTTTTTCTTCCATGCATGAAGTGGTTAGCATGCATAAGTATCACACTTCAATACAAAGTTCACCCTTCAAATATGCATCATTCTAGTTATCTGAAGAACAATGATCCTAAAAAGCATTTGGGCAGTTAGGTCGCACATAAAAATTAATGAATGTCATTGCATTGCAAAACAAAATATCAAATGAAATGGCATCTGCAAACAATCGTTGCTGTCATTTTTAATGCATGCATGAAGTCAGTTCTCCTCAAATACACACAGGTGTAGTTCATCACATTAACTATCAACAATTTCACAACCACAAAGAGTCTTCATTTTGGACCTTGTAAGTGTGCTTGTGTTATCTTGATAATAAATGTGGCTTAGTTTGGTATTTTGTTATCTTATGCAATGACATTCATATTTAAGTGTGGCTTAAGTGTCCAAATACTTTTTATGGCCAGTGTAATCCACAATTCAAACACTGAAAAATTATTATTTGTATAACCATTTATGAAAATAAGTGTTTTAGTATCTGAACATAGCACTTCTGTTAGTCTCTGGCTCAAGCCAAGCATTTCTAAGCAAAAACACAGAAACATGTTGCTTCACATTTGTAACTGATGAATGATGACTTTGCTCTGCAATGATAAAAACATTTAAAATGCTGAAACATATTTTCCTTCACTGCTTACGTTAAGCAGCTGGAATTCACATTTGTTATGGGGAAAAATAAAAATTTCTTGCATTCTGTGAAGAAAAATTATGCAAAACTTGCCACTACACTGCCAGGATGTTTTGGATGTTTGCCACGGCGTTGCAATGCTGTCGCTACATACTATGTGGTTAGCAACGTTTTGTACGTGGTTTTTATTGTGTTGCTATGGGTATTCTGGGTCATTACCAGGGCATTACTATGCAGTTGCTAAGGTGTTCTAAGTGTTTTTGTGTGTTGCTATGTTGTTGCCAAGGTGTTTTGACTAGTTGCCAGGATGTCACTAAGCAGTTGGTAAGGTGTTCAGAGTGTTTTAGTATGTTGCTATATTATTGCTAAGTTGCTCTATGTGTTTGCTAAGGTGCTGCTATGCTTTTGCTAAAGTGTTCTGGATACTTGCCAGGGCTACGAGATCTCTAAGCTATTCTGGGTGGTTGCCAGGGTGTTGCTATGGGATTCTGGGTAGTTGCCAGGCCATACTATATGGTTGTGTTTTAATTGGTTTTTAGTGTGTTGCTATGCTACTGCTAAGATGTTCTATTTGATTGCTAGGGCATTGCTATGCTATTGCTAAGGTATTCTGGACAGTTGTCAGGGTGTTATTGTGCAGTTGTCAAGCTATTCTGAATGGTTAGTGTGTTGCTATGTAATTGCAAAGGTGTTCTAGATGGTTGCTAGGGAGTTGCTATGCTGTTACTAACATGTTTTAAATAGTTGGCAGGGCGTTACTATGCAGCTGCTAAGGTGTTCCGAGTGTTTTTTAGTGTGCTGCTATGTGATCACGAAGGTGTTCTGGGTGGTTGCTAAGGAGTTGCTATGTGATTGATGTTCTAGATGGTTGCTAGGGTGTTGCTATGTGATTTCTAAAGTGTTCTGAGTGGTTGCTTACATCAAAAAGCCACACCAAACCTTAGCAAACACCACTAATAACTCGAAAACATTAGATTTACATGAGAACACTAGCAAGACTACACAAGCACACATTCGTTTTTTTTTGTTTTTACTCTGGGCTTAATAAGAATCATCTGCTCTTAAACATGTCATCATACACAGCTGTAATGGCTTGACCTTTCACCCTGTGACTAATCTTGTGTTGCTCTGGCAGCCCCAGACCATAAATCACACAGAGCAGTCAGGAGGGCCTTCTAGAAAGTTCACAACAAATTCTCCAGCCCCCCCCCGCTCCTGCTGAGAGCGATTTCAGATCTCAGCAATCATGGGAAGCGAAGGGTGAGGTCACATCTCAGCACCGCGTGGCTGTCATGAATGAGTTTACATCAGGCCTAAAGAGAGCTTACGTAAGAGTGAAAAACCCCACTGCATGCATCTTATCACCCCTCTTATCATCTGCTTCCTTTGTCATTGTCTTCCTCCGTCCATGCATATCTGGTTAAAACAACCGATTTGCAGCAAATCTTCAAATCTAATAAAGACCCCTGGCCTCTGCTGGTTTCTGACTCATTTGTCATGACGGAGCAAGAGTTTAAAGAGTAAAAAGTAGAGTCGCCCTTAACTAAAGATTTGACTTTCAGTAATTCATTTAAGCCATTAGTCGAATAATAATTTATATTAATTTAATTAGTTAAATAATAGGCTTTAATATATAGCCTATTCTGCAAAGCACCAGCAAAAATAATGACTATGAATGTGTCGGAAAAAATCGCATGGGAGATATTTTAATTATTTATGAATAAACTAGTGTTTTCTGAGTCAGTGTCTGCTGCACAGATGAAGTTGACGATGCTGACTCGCCATCTCCACATTACAATGATGCGCCTTTAGAGAGAAAAGCACCTTTCATACGGATTACATAATCAGAGAGTATTTGTTTTGAATCGGTTTTGTAGATGTTTCAATCTTTCTATAGATATATCTCTCATGTTTGTGAGGCAGTAGCCTATACGCTGAATTTCGGTTCATTTTTGTGATGCGCTCCAGTTCATGGAGACGGCAAAAAAAAAAACGCATCTTGATTGTTTTCTTTATTTTACGAAAGCACAACATTTTGTTGATACTGTGAGTGTACACAAATAAAAGTAGACCCTTTACAGTTTCGAATGATGTATTACTCTTATCTGCATGAGTAAAAATGACAGCAATTTTTAAGATGTTTTTCGCTGTTATCAGGACAAATGCAGTAAGTGTGCTAATAGCATCCACACTCCACACAAACACTTGGATATGTGCCTAAAAGTGCACATTTATCTAAGTTAACGTGCTACTACTTGCATGTTTCACTTTCAAAAGATAAGCCACATTTGAGGTTGATGAATGATAGATGAATGTTTGAATTTCCTTCCTGGATTTACTGTAATTACCTCAAGGACCAGCCGTTAACTATCTGTTTATCACGGACAGTTTTTCTGTGACTAACTGACTAAAAACATTTTGGTTGACTAAGCCTCTTACGCACTATTAGGGGGGCAATGCTAGTAAAAAGACTAGAAGTTTGCTCTGTTCCTCATGCAAAGCTATTGTAGAAGTATGCATACATGTTTCGATGATCATTTCTGACTTTGTGTGATTATACACTCTGATCTCTAGGGTCTCGTTTGTAAGCGGCGACTCTATATGTGCTGAAAGCTGCAAGGGCACAAAATAAAAAATCCTGCAGACAGATATCATAATGCATTTGAAATTAGACAATATGACAGCAGCTAGACACTTTCCCACAAGCCCTAATCTTCCTGATGTTTTCAAAAAAATCTACTGGATTACATGAGAGCTGCAAACCTACAGCAATGGACAAAATTTCCAAAATAACTTCTAATACTGACAGACGTTTACACTTCACAGACCCTAATGGCATAATAAAAGACCCAAGGATATTGCAAAACCATTTAAGGCTACTATATGCTACTATATTTTTAAACCCCTGTAATCGTTCCAAGAAACACACGCTTTTCATTTTTGCTGCAATTACTTTCAAAATGTTCCCAAAGACAGTTTTGTAAACAACCCGAATGTTTGAAATGAGGCTTTATGTTTGTCTTGGAAGTGTTTCTCATCCCGGTTTCTAATACTTCCCATATACTGGCAGCTCAAAATGAGATCATTGGAAGTGGCTATTTCCTCTGTCATCTTTTCATTACCTGCTTATACCTGTTTGCAATCTCCTCTAAACCGCAGTGACCCCTCTTCCTTCAAAGTCTCTTTCTCTTTCCAACCACGGCACAAATAAATGATCAGGCCAATGGCGATTTTTCAGAATAGCATATTATTAGACTATGATTCTGAGATTTACTGCAATGCTTCAGTTATCAAAAAATACGATGAGATGTTTTGAGATCATGATGTTAGTCAGTCCATCACACTACAGTCCTCATGCACACACACACAAGCAGTGCTGGGTAGATTACTTACAAATTGTAGTCCGTTACTGATTCCAAATTACATGGCAAAAATTGTAGTTACTGTAGTAATGTAATCCATTACATTACACATTTTAGGTAATATAATCAGACTACTTTTTGATTACTTTTAGATTACTTTTGAATGGAAGCCCGTTTCCGTCAATAAAAAAAAAAAATAAAAAAAAAGGTAATTGTGACTTTTTCATCTCACAATTTGGACTTTTTTTCTCAGAATTGCGAGATACAAACACGCAATTCTGACTTTATAATATCTCACAATTCTGAGAAAAAAAGTCAGAGTTGCGAGAAAAAAAAAAGTCAGAATTGTGAGATAAAAACCCGCAATTGCCTTTTTTTTTTAAAATTCAGTGGCAGAAACAGGCTTCCATACTTTTAACCTAACTCATTTATCACATTGATTTAAATAGGATAATCTTGTAACGTATTGATATAAAAATACAAAGAGAAAGAAAATATATTACATTTGTTGTTATTAACAACAAAGTGCAGTAAACATTACATTACGTCAGGTTTCCCAAACTGGGGTTCGTGAAGAAACTGCTAATAATCATAAAAATGTAAAATTACAATACATAATTTTAAAATAATTGTGTTTGAAAGACAAAAGCCTTCCAAATACATAGTAATGCATGGTTAAATAACTCTGTGATCATTTAAAAAAAAAAGAATTTGCTCAATCAGTAGTTAATGCGATGTTGGGATGCTGAGAAAACACAAGATTTTTGTGTAATTATAGCCAGCTGACTAATGACTGGTCTTTGTGTGAATGTCCACAAAACTGGAGACCTTTAACGGCAGGCTATTTTAGAAAAGAAAATTTAAACGATGAAAAAATTGATGAATAATTTATTGCTAGTGTGTGATTACTATGTAATCAATAAAAACTACAAGTACTTAATTTTTGGAATCTGATTACGTAATCCAGATTACATGTAATCAGTTACTACCCAGCACTGCACACAACTAACATATTTCTGTTTACTCGTGCAGGGCCACTGACCAACTATATTTACCTCTTCTGCACTGTGTCGATAAATCTTTTTCTTTTGCTTTAAACTACCAAAAATCCCCTGGCAGCGCTTCCAAAAACTTTTACAGGCAGAAGTGTGAGACTCAGCAGGCTGAAGGGGAATGTAGAACAAAACAAAACAAAACAGAGAAGGGTGTTTTTGAGGAAAGAGAAGCAAAATGTAAGGAGGCTGAGAGGGATATCGAACACAGAGTAGCGTATAAGTGCAATAGGGTTTGACTTTGTGTGACTGTGGTTTTTAATAATTCTCACCCTGTGCACAGGTTCGAGCACCGGCACGCCACCTTCCCTGCTGGGCGCTTGTACCTGGATTTGTGTGTCTCCAGAGTTACTGAAGCTGAGGATGAGATTGACAGTGCCTCCTAAAGCTGAAGGACTGGGTTCCTTCAGCACCAGGTACGGCGAGTTCGGCCTTTTTAAATGACCGCTATCATCGCTTCCTTTAGGACTGACACTCTTCATCACCTCATATTCATAATTGTGCTGCAAACTGTCCTCCATGTCACCAGGGGGAGCACTTGTGAGGCTTTCTGTTCCCTTCTGAGAAGCCTCGGGTGAGGTTTCCACCTGAAAAATGCCAGATTTAGCATGCTTTATGAGGAGACTGCATCTTTGGGTCGATCTTACGAAAACTGTCAAGGATTTCCAGGTCACATTTCACAAACAAAAGAAAGAAATAAAAAATTATATTTTGCATAATGACAAAAACATATTGTATTTTAGGACTTTTAAGATTGCTTGCATTGTGACATTATTTGACAATTAAGCACATTTCCTGCCTTCAATTTCCCATTATTAAAAAAGCAAAAAAAAAAAAAAACTATATTATCCTCTATATTTTATTCTATATTAATAAAATAGTAAAGCTTGTTTGCACTGTGATTGTTTTACATTTAGTAGCATTCATTTAATACATGCTGACTTAAATTTAAAAAAATCACTGCATTACAGTATTTTTTACTTTAAAAGAAAAATATAAAAATGAATATCTAATACAAATCATCACTGAGAATAAGCGGAATTATAAAAATCCATAATTCATAAAAAAAATTGAAATGTATTTCTTTATTTATTTTTGTATATTATTTTGTTATTTTGGGTTGATCTCATGAAAACGGTCAAGGATTTCAGGACCATTAAGATTGTTTGCACTGTGACATTTTAATGCAAAAATTCTATATTATTAAATAGTGAAGTATTTATTAGTAGCATCTGCAGCATTTAATATATGCTGATGCAAAAAATTATTTATTCTTAAAATGGTGAAGTATTTCTTAGTATTTGGTATATGCTGATGTAAATTGAAAATCACTGCTTTACAGTATATATTTACTGAAAGATATTGATTGATTGATACAGATATTATTTAAGACAAATAAGCATATTTCCCATATTTGAATTCCCATTTCTATAATGGAAAAATTAAAACTATATTAATAAAATGAAAAGATTGTTTGTAGCATTTGAGAATTTTTTTAATCATTGCATTGCAAGTTATTTTTGTATTTTTTTTTACATCAACTATATATATATACTGTATATAATATATACATATATTTATATTTATTTATATTTACTTCAGTTTGAAGCGTAACCTTGACATGTTTCTTTACAATTGTCATGTATGTACAACAGGAGTGATGAAGTGAATTATTCAATTCAATCACAGTTTTTAATATCTGCACCATGAATGATTGATTGATTGATAAACTTAATTTATCCAAAGAGGGGAAAATCACAAATGAATGGGTTCTACCTGTGTTTGCAGGCTGCAGACCGTGGCCTCAGAGTAAATAGCGTCTGTCTGAGCTTCTTCAGCCTTCTGTCTGCTCAACAGCTGATCCTTCTGAGCCCTCCAGTGGACCAGGATCCATCCCAGCATGCTCCTCAGCTCCTCCATCCTCTCTCTGATCTGCACAAGACATAATAAACAAACCATTTTAACGTTCTGTCATCCCAGAAGCAACTGAAGCAGATGTTAAAGGGATAGTTCACCCAAAAATGAAAATTACCCCATGATTTACTCACCCTCAAGGCATCCTAGGTGTATATGACTTTCTTTCAGATTCTTTCAGTTATATTAAAAAATGTCCTGGCTCTTCCAAGCTTTATAATGGCAGTGAATGGGTGTTATTTTTCAATAGTCCAATAGAAGCCCAATAAAGCGCATCCATACATCATAAAAAATGCTCCACACGGCTCCGGGTAGGGATGGGTAATATTAATTAATAATAGTTATAAATTAATAATTAAAAATAATAATAATAATTAATAATAATAGCTAGAGATTACTGTTTGATTAAGTTTTAAATATGTATTTTTTTTTCTTACAAAAATGCATGGATTCGCTTCAGGAGGTCATTATTAACCCTCCGGAGCCAAGTGGGACACTTTTTATGATGGATGGATGCGCTTTATTGGACTTCTTTTGGACTATTGAATATCAACAGCCATTCGCTGTCATTATAAAGAATCATGGGGAAATTTTCATTTTTGGGTGAACTATCCCTTTAAAGAAAGCATATTTGTGAGCATGGACCACAAAACCAGTCATAAGGGTCAATTTTTTTAAATTGAGATTTATACACCATCTCAAAGCTAAATAAATAAGATTTCCATTGATGTATGGTTTGTTAGGACAATATTTGGTCGAGATACAACTATTTGAAAATCTGGAATCTGATATATTTACGGTAGTAAATTTACAAAATATCTTCATGGGACATGATCTTTACTTAATATCTTAATGATTTTTGGCATAAAAGAAAAATCTATAATTTTGACCCATACAATGTATTGTTAGCTATTGCTACAAATATACCCCAGCGACTTAAGACTGCTTTTGTGCTCCAGGGTCACATTTGTGATTTTCTACCATTTTGCTGAGGTGATGCTCGTCGTCAAAGAGTTTTTTTCCAGCCACAGCGAGCTGATCAAACTCCTCAAACTTCTGCTCTATCTGCCGATCCAGAACCTCAACCAGAGGCTCCTGGTTCTCTCGGCTTTGACGCAGAGCACTTTCTGAGAAAATGCAGGAGCGGGTGTCTTCTGTCCAAGAGCTGTGGGAGAGAAGATGAACAGCAGAGAGGTGAAGACAAGCGCTTCAGGCCAACACACAAACATGAAGAGAACACAATGTGAACAGACATCTCCCATCAATAAATCAAACATTAGCTCTGCAAATTATATTCATAGAACATTCCTGGTGAATCACGCCAAAACATGTCCAGCTCACATTTCACCCCAAAATCAAAAGAAAGAAGGACCTTTATGATTTTTTGCTTTATGCCATTATTTTCATGACAATTAAGCAAGTTTCCCCCAAATTTGCATTACTGTAATGTGTCCAGACATTTAAATGTTTTTTTTAGTATTTGTACTGAAAAAAAACAACTAAAAAACTAATATTTAATTTGTAGTTTTTATTTTGTTCAATAATTAAAATGTTTTTTTTTTTTGTTTAGCATTATTTTAGTATTTTTAGTAAATTCTCAATACTATACTACAGTGTTTTCTAATAAAAAAAATCTAATTCATATTTTTATTATAATTTATATATGTACATACAAAATTATTATAAAATAAAATTAAAACAAATATTAAAAAAACTGTTGAGAATGTAATGAGAAAAATATATTAAGTATATAATAAGTATTTACTATTTATGGTAGTATTTGTTCTGGTTTTAATTTACACTGATTTAAATAAAACATATTTATTAGATTTTTTTTTATTAAAAAATGTGCATGATAATTTCTTCGGAAACTTGCTTAATTGTCATGAAAATAATTGTAATTAATGTGTCAAAATTTAGGGAGAACTGTCCCAGTATATGTCATGAAAATATTATAATGCAAAAAAGTCCAATGGTACAACAAAAAGGTATTATTTTATTTAAACTATGAATATTATTTATCATTCCTTTATTTTTGTTTTGGGGTGAATTATGACCTGTACGTGTTCTTGTGATGTCAATCTTCAACAAAATGAGAAATAAAATGAGGTCTCATTTAATCGTTTTATCACTGACTTACATCATTGCCAGATAGTTCCTAAAGAAATGGCGCAGGTGTCCAAACTGCAGGAGTCTCTTCTTGTTTTTGTCCACACTTTTGCCGAGCTCGTCCCAGGCGTTCAGGCTGGTCTGAATCTCAGTCCCTACAGCGTTCATCCTCTCCGGACACACGTCTGACAAACGGCTCGCCAGACTCACCATGGCCTCCACCTCCTCCTTCAAGACCCCGTATTCAGCCTGGAGGAAGAAAAGACGTCTAGGTTTAAGTTCACAATTGCATACTACCATCCAACCAGTGCTATTTTTGCAGCATAAACCCTTTGCAAACTGTGCAAACTCGTACGGTTTTACACTTTCAGTGCTTTAAATCAGTTAACCATATGCTTTACATATGCATTGCTGGCATCGCTGACAGAGTTTCTGAAGGTAATTAAAACCTTCAAGCCGCTCAGTGTTTCAGATCTGCGCCTGCAAAACAGAGATTGTCAGATGCTTTGTGCATGAGCGTCAAACTATTTTAGTATGAGCCATTAGGTCATTTCTTGCGCTTTGGGGTTTCCAGACAGATGTGTTTGCGTTTTGCACGCCATCTAGGTATTACTGCATTGCAACGCACCCGCACAATGCTGCAGTCTCAAATGAATCAGCCGACACTTACAAATACACATCATAAACGCCTAAAACTCGCACACAATGGAGTCCTGTGTGGATAATAAAGGCATGTGTGGGCTCACTTCATTATCGAACAAAACCTCGGTGGATGTCCAGCTTCAACCACAACAGGAAACAGATTCTAGAAACAATGTGCTAAAAAAAATTCATCACAAGAATTGGGAGAAAGACGTTTCCATTAGATCAACACCGGGAGGTCACCGAGTCCCGGCAAACAAGAGGCTTCCTGTTCTCAGAGCGCTTTCACTGGTAAATGCTTTGGACGCATTATTGTGTTGCAAAAACACTCGGTTGCGGTCTTACTTTTTTAAAAAAAGAAACAACCCCACAAAAGGGTGAATCGCATGAAAGCATGTCCAGGTAACATTTCACAACAAAAATCTGCATGAATAAAATCAGCTCTATTTTTAGGACCATGATTTTTTTTTTTTTGCCATACTACTACTCCTACTACTAATTAAGAATAATAATAATAATAATAATAATAATAATTATTATTATTATTATTAATAAAAATTATAATTTCTTTTTTATTTCTTGTATTTCTTGTTTCTTTTTTATTTCTTGTAATTAATTCTTATTTTTATTACTGAATTGTCATGGAAATAAATCAAAATAATAATAATAATAATTATTATTATTATTACTATTATTATTATTAAGAAATAATAATTATCAATTCTCATTTATGTTACTTAACTGTCATGAAAATAATCAGCACGATAATCACTATAATAATAATAATACATAATAATAATAATAAAAACATTAAAAACAATTATTTCTTATTTTTATTAATTGTCAAACAAAAAACAATCACATCACAATTATAATAATACTAATAATACACAATCGTATATAATAATATCATTTATTTATATTTGTAATTATTGTGATGTGATTATTTTCATGACAATTAAAATAAAAATTGCTGAAAAAATAATTTTTATTAAATAAAAAAGATAAATTGAGGGCAGAACAACAACACTACCATTATTTATAAATATTTTTCAATTTAATTTTAAATGTTTTTTTTTTTTTGCATCACAGCAACAAGATTGTTAGGAGAAAATGTGCTTAACTGTCATAAAAATAAAGTAGTATTGTCTAATATTTTACTGGTCTGTATGAGCTAGGTTTTGTAAGATTCACCCTAAGCTCTTGCAGCATTTTTCTCTAGTAGTCCAGTAGTAAAATTCAGTGAACCCGTACCTCCAGCTGGTCCTGGTACTCCTGCAGGTCATCCAGACCGCAGCGATCCGGCTCACATCTCACAGCCATCTCACTCTCCATCTCCAGCACATCTACGGCGAGTTCGGCACAGCGCTGCAGACACTGCTCCACGCGCGCTGACACCATGGCATGCTGGGAAACGAGGAGACGATGAATAGGACAGAGAATAGTGAATGCTTTTATTACCAAACATGTTTTCTTGCCAGGTCTGTCTCAACACAAACAAAAGTGAATGTGACGTAATCCGTTTCCGACTCTACTCACCCTGGTGAGCAGTTCCTGGATGCTCTGGTCATGTGACTGCGAGCGGCCCCTCTCCCGCGCCGTGTCATTGAGCATCTCAACAGCTTCTCTGAGCTCCTTCACAGGGTTCCCAATGGCTTCCATCAGGGGCTCATCATGTCCTCTCACCGGCAAGCCCAGAAGAGACGGTCCAGAGTCAAGCTCACTGCACAGCGGCTGGAGGAACACAGTTCAAAAATGAATAAACCAGGAAATCAAACAGACCAGACTACTTTAAGCTCTCTGGAATACTTGATTCTGATTGGTCGATCCTGCCATTCTGATCAAATATTTGAGTATAATGACACTGAACTGTATAATTAACTGTTTTTTTCCAACACAGCTGTGCTAGTTTGCACTCCATAATCTCTTTCATCTCATATAATAAAATCATTTAAACTCAAATCAATATTGCATGTCTATTTATTAATTTGTTCAGAGTAGTGCCAAGTTCATTGCACCTCTTCACCTATTTTGAATGTCATTATGAAATAAAATCAGAATTGTTCTGGCTATGAGTTACGACAACTTGATTGATGGATTGATTCCAATAGTTTGACATTAGCATGTTGCTAAACCATCAACATGATACTCTAATAATTATAACAATACACTGCGCACACATGGCAACTTAAACGGATGGAACCAGAGATGATGCTTACAATAATTTAAACATCTTTTTACAGTGCAGCTCATGGATTGTTGTTCTATGCTGGATTCGAACCAGCAACCTTTCTGGTTATCAGTAAACCACACCATCTTCTTATCTTCTTTATCTCCAGTGCTAACATGCTGCCATTATCAATGTTAGAAAAGAGTTGAGCATTCCTGTAGTTCAAATACATGGGTTCGATTCCCAGCCAAATGCATGAAACCTTCGCTGCAATGCAAGTCGCTTTGCATAAATGCATCTGTCAAATGCATGAACGTAAACGAACTGGAAAAACGTAACCCGCAGCTAACCTGTCCCAGGGTGCTGTAGTGACTTTCCTCGAGCTCCAGCTTCTCCAGGAACTCCGTGAGCATCCGCGTGTCCTTCAGCTCTGAGCTCTGCTGGGTCAGTGTCATCTGCACACTGC
>NW_015537961.1:754805-759316 GCF_001515605.1 Sinocyclocheilus anshuiensis
CACACACACACACACACACACACACACACACACACACACACACACACACGATTACTGATTATATTATTAAATTAATGATATTAGTTTTTATAAATAGATTTATCAGTGTAATATAATATAAACATTACAAATTTAGTTCATAAGTTTTATAAATATACATTTAATAATATTATACTAATTAAATTAAATAATATAATATTAATTAATATATATATATATATATATATATATATAAAATTGATATAATATGATTAATGCAAATAAAATTGTTATTTATTTATTAAATAACATTGCTGTAGTGACTTTCCTCGAGCTCCAGCTTCTCCAGGAACTCCGTGAGCATCCGCGTGTCCTGCAGCTCTGAGCTCTGCTGGGTCAGTGCCATCTGCACACTGCTGAACCTGAAAGAAACACCCACGCTCATACATCCGAACACCGCAGCGCAAACTACATCTATGTTGTGTCGAACCGGCGGCACATACTTCTTCTCCACGTCCTTCAGCCGTGCAGGAAGCAGCTGAGTGTGAAGATGTCTTTGACTGCTCAGATGATCTACTTCCTGTCTGAGGGTCTGCAGCTCCAGACGTCTGGCCTCCAGCTCCTGCTCCAGCTGGCAGCTCTCTTGCTCCGCCACGCTCACGGACTCGGGGTCTCCAGCCAGAGATGCCTGCCTGATGGACAGCTCCACCGCCTCTAACCATGCCTCCAGACTGGCCAGAGACTGCAGCATCCGCACCACCTGCCAATCACAGTCACACGACTCGCAATGATCAATTAAACACAGCTGCTGTGGTCGGTCTGTCACAGTTTATACAGGAAATATTCTCTGCAATGCACAAATCACAAATACACTCATGAGACAGAGCAGACCATTGCATTGTGAGATATAATATTCCATGATTCCACACTGAACAATTAACAAACTGCATGCATTTGGCAAAAATATGATTACTCTGGATTTGAAATCAAATTTTGTGAATATCTTCTCTTTTGGCAGTCCAATGAAATGATGAGTCAAAGAGATAAAAAAAAAATGCAAATATGTCCTAATATTTAATTCATTTTATTTTTGCCCTTTTTATGTTACTTTCATTTTGTTTGCCTGCTATTGTGTTATTTGTATTATACATGTATTCAACTTACAACTTTTGCATTGTGACATTATTTTTAAGACAATTAAGCGCATTTTCTATCAAAAATCACTAATGCAGCGACACATTTTATTCGATTTTTCTGCATTCCCCATTACATTTTCAAAACTGTAACAAAGTAAATATTAAATGCAACAAAACAAAAAAATTGCAATATATTATTTTTATTTTATAATGTAATCAGCATAAATGAAATATGTAATCTAGACACACACACACATATATATATATATAGCATTATAGTGATGAAAATGACATTAAAATATCTTTTTTTTTTTGCAAAACATTTCTTCCTGCAAAATACACTGTACAGTGTCTACTATTTATGTGAAACAGTATGCAAAATGCACTGATCAATATTTCAAACAGTAGTCATGTTTCATAACATAAGTTATGCTACATGTATAATCCATCTTGTAAACTAATACTGTTTTTGCATTTTTATTCTAGTTTTGAGTCATTTTTTTGTCAGTGCAATAAAAAAAAGGTCAAATCATGATTGATAGCATTTCCTGTTCATCACACTGGAAATGGACTCTCAATGTTGCATGCACTGCATTGTGGGATACAGTACTCCACACAGTGTGCTCTAGTTGTATGTGGGCATTTCTTGGAATAATAAATGGCATAATAAATGGCATATGTTGCTCAGTATACAAACTGCACACTAATTTCTTTCAACAACACAAGGCAATATGCCATTCCAAACATTCAGGGAAACACCAGATATATGTACCCTGTAGTTGAGCTCCTCTGAGACCTTCAGGACCAGACCGTTCCTCTCATGTCTTCTCTTCAGCTCGTCCCACAGAACCTTCAGCTGACTCAGAAACTCCTGGATCTTGATGCTGCCCGGATGCTGAGCCCTCACCAGACTGTAACCCTCCTGGATGGGAACAAGACGTCTGACAATTTTTACATTTGAAATAATTTATGCATACATATTTGTTAAATATATAATATTCACATTATTTTATATGTCTCATTTCCAATTCATATTAATAATATTAAACTAAGTATAATTTTAATGATAGTCATTTTCATTATGGTTAAGGACTAATATTATTTTTTTATTAAATGTGATAATGATATTAATTTTTTGTAATATTTATCAGTATAATATACATTTTATAGCATTGCTATTTTAAATAAATTATATATGCATGTATGTGTGTATATATTAGTTCATATAAATATAATTTATATATAATAAAATTAATGCTAATTCAATTAAAAATAATGAATAATGATTTAATTAAAATAAAAAAGTTATTTTATTATTAATGAGCATTAATAATTATTATAAAATTTGACAATTATATACATTTTATAACATTTATCAGGATTTAATATAAACAAAAACACTTTTCAATTAAGGTAACATCATCAATCCTGAACACACACATTTAGACAAAACACAACTACAAAACAAGGCTAAAACGGCCACAAAATAAAACTCAAAACACGCTATTTTAAATAATTAAGTCAAAAACATATCAAATGACTCACTATTTTGAATCAGCTCACTGAAATTAACCATCCACACTAATTAATTTGCTATAATGTATCAAACTTACACAATATTTCATTGATAAGCAGAAAGAAAAATCATAAAATACACAATTTCATCGTATTCAATTTAATTATGATTTAAACTAGAAAAGTAAAAAAAAAAAAAAAGACTTGAGGATATATTCTCTCAATAAAATGTGGCATGCAGTAAGAAATCGATGCACTACATTTCTACTTGTTGGAAAAAGTAGCTTCTTCTAAGCTTAATTTTTTTTTTTACACATTTCCAGAAACTGCATTACCAATAGACAAAAGTTAGTGTTAGATGAGGTATGTGTGCACAGCTGTTGTGTAAAGCCAGTGAACACTCTCACCTTCTTGACCAGCTCTATCCTGGCTCTGTTGGACAGGATATCCTGTTCCAGTGAGGCCTGGTGCCTCTTGGCTGCTGTAAAACCGTTCGGCCCGGCCAAACTGCAGATCTGAGTGGCCATCGCAACGCTGTCTTTGAGCCAGGAGAGAGTCTGTGGAGAATACAAAGAGAACATGAACATGCTCAAAGCACCTAGAGACTCCCGACATAGGCAGCGGTCTAATCCACATAAACTGCACAAGAGATGCACCATTGACTCATTCCTATACAGTAGTCAGACATTAGCATGTTGCTCAGCTAACAACACAACACTCTAATAATCATAATACAAACAACACAAATATGAAATATGAAAATAACCTACATTTTCACTAGAACTATGTTTAATGATATTTAAGTAAGTTATTGAATGAATTCTAATAATACTTATTCTAAATTTATTCTAAGTTTTAGTATATAATAATAATAATAATAATATTAAACTAAGCATTATAATATTAAGCAAAGTATAATTTTAATAATAGTAATTTTTATTGATTAATGACTATTAATAATTTATTAAATTTAATTTTAATATATATCACCATAATATGCATTTTTATAATATTGCTATTATCTATCTATCTATCTATCTATACACACACACACACACACACACATATATATATATATATATATTAGTTTATATACATATAATTTATTTAAATAAAACTGATGCTAATTTATTTCAGATTTATTAATTAAATAACATTCATATTTTAAAAGTCCGATTTCTAATTAATATTAATAATATTAAATTAAGAATAATTTTAGTAATAGTAATTTTCATTATGGTTAATGACAAATATTAATAATTATTAAATTTGATAATGATATTCACTTTTATAATATTTATCAGTATAATATAAATGTGCTATTTTAAATCAATTAGATATATTAGTTAATATAAACAACTGATATAAAAACAATTGATGCAAATTAAAAATATTAATGCTATTTTAAGTCTGATTTCTAATTAATATTAAAGTATAATTTTAATAAGTTTAATAAGATTTTTATTATTATTAATGATCATTAATAACGTATAACTATCATTTATAAGTATCATAAAATTACAGTAATTTTATATCATTTATCAGTATAATATAAATAAATATATGTGTGTGTATTTGTATTCTTATTATTTTAAAAGTCTGATTAATAATTAATATTAATATTTTTTTTTAATATTAAAGAAACCTGTCTTTTGGAACAGCCTTTATGTCAAGAGCACACCTACTAGAGTACACCTACCTAAAGGCTTCCTAGGTAGGTAGCTTACTAGGTTTTAGAAATGCTTTCCAGGTAGTCAGCTCACTAGGTTTTTAGAACCGAACCGAGGCATCACATTCCATGATTTAAAAAAACAGGAAGACATATTTCTAACAGAAAGAGACGAGAGATCCTTATTTAGACCTGGCTGACCTCTGAACCGC
>NW_015537961.1:759498-760819 GCF_001515605.1 Sinocyclocheilus anshuiensis
TGAACCGCTGGCTGCTCGGCCCAGACTGGGTTCAGAAGCCGCCGGCTGCGTTTTCAAGACAGAACAATTCCTGGAAGTCACACACACAACCTGATCCTCATGCAGTTAGCAAAGACCCATCAATCAGCCTCTCATGAGTTTATTCTGGAGGAGTCCAATCTCTCAGCTGAGCCGCAGTAAAGCGGGAAGAGCTTCCCTGTTCTGTCTGACTGGACGCAGTGGGTCTTTCGCAGCATAAGCGATTGTGTAAGTCTTGTGTAATGGTGAAGTAATAAATAGGCACCTTGTCTGCAGAAACGGTGAACTTCTGGAGTTGCGTGTGGAGCGGTGTGTGGCCGCTGGACTCGGGCCTCGACGCGTTCCCACTGTAAAGCACAACACAGGACCTCTATTTAGCATGCATCTTTAATTTGCATGTGTGCAAAAATTTTCCGACGTGGAAATGTCACCTTTCAGTGGCTGTGTGGAGTTTGAGGGGGACATCGCTGGCACAGGCATCCCGGCTGTCTGCGGGCTTCCCGTAGCGCTCGGCGTCTCTCCCGGCCTGCGGAGGAAAACACAAGGTGCGTGTTCATCCAGCAGACACTGATGCGTTTAAGCACCCACAATGGACCCTTGTGTGCTGGTTTAAAACACGGTGGTCCGTCGTGATACTGACGCGTCACACGCTGCCCTGAACTGCGTGGTTGGCTGGTAACCCCGGTTTGAATATCAGCATGCGGTTGGAGGTGCGGACAGTGTGGATGTAATCCCAGACAGAAAGGCAGTCACTTTTTTCTGGAAAGTTACAGTAAGCAGCGCTGTTCAACAGGCTCCAGCGTCACATGAGGAAGCCAACATGGGAAAATAATTATTCTGTATAATCGCCGTCATGTCTCGAGTAGAAGGTCACTGCTTTTTCATGAACATTACAACAGCAGTGAACAACATGATACACTAATCATAACAAGAACTCACAAGTATTGAGGGGAAATAACCAGCATTAAATGTATTGATGCTCGGTTATTAAATAAATTCTAACATTTATTCTAGACTTCCATATTATTATTAATACTATTATTTTTATTATTAAAATAATTTTTTATTGATGCTAAGTTTTTAAATAAATTCTAAAATGTATTCTAGACTTCTATATTATTATTATTATTATTATATCTGATGCAAAAATAATTTATATTTATAAAAAATATTTGTTTTAAAGAAATTATTACTTTTATTCAGGAAGGATGCCCTTAATTGATAAAAGTGGCATTTATAATGTAAAAAAAAAAATTATATATATATATATATATATATATATATATACACACACACACACACA
>NW_015537961.1:761008-767607 GCF_001515605.1 Sinocyclocheilus anshuiensis
TAATATTAATTATTAATATTAAATATTAATTATTATTGATGTTTATTTTATAATATTTATCATGATAATATACATTTTATAATATTGTTATTTTAAATACATGATACATATTAGTTCATATAAACAATTTATATAAATCTAATTAATGCAAATTAAATAATACAATATTTTTATTTTAGGTCTGATTTCTAATTAAGTGAAAGTATTATTATTATTATTATTATTATTATTATATTAAAGTATAATTCTGGAAAGTATTACGATTTCCACAAAAATATGAAGCAGCATAACTGTTGTCAACATTGATAATAATCAGAAATGTTTCTTGAGCAGCAAATCAGCATATTAGAATGATTTCTGGATCATGTGACACTGAAGACTGCAGTAATGATGCTGAAAATTCAGCTTTGATCACAGAAATAAATTATATTTTAATATATATTCACATAGAAAACAGCTATTTTAAATTATAATAATATTATACATTATTACTGTTTTTGGAATGGTACTGTACTCAAAACAAATGTTCACCTACAAATGTAAATTCTGAGGACAGAAAAAGTTCGGATTAACTGACCGGTGTTATGCATCTTCAAATGAATGCAAATGAGATCTGAAAGCAATACTTTCAGTGGATAATGATTTCAATTTCAACCTGTTCTTCAAACAAGTTCCCATATGGCTTGATATACATAGCAGGTCAAATTAATAATGTGATTATTAAATCAAATTAAACATGTGTCATTAAATATGCCAATCCCATTTCTAGTGCAAATATAAAACGATTCTATGAATGCTTTAAAAAAATGTTTTGACCAGGACATGGAAAGTGAAAATAATAACTGCAAAATCATGCAAAACTTCAACAGTGCTTTCTTTCACACGGACAAAACCGTTTTTCATGCACGGCACCCAATCGGCTCATTTCTGCTTTTATGGCGGCATATGAATCTAAACTGGGCATTCTCTGATTATGAGCTCAGGATGAATGAGTCAGAGTTTGGGAGAGAGAAATGCATGATGCCGGAGAGAAAGAAAGAAAGAAACAGTCGCCTGAGAAAGTGCCATTAGGAGAGCGCGGCAAATTTACAAGACCTAATAGCATTTATAAACACGCCACTCAAAGAGTGCAAGCCTCGAGTTTAATCGCACAACGGCACGTTATCGGGCTATTCGCAAGCGTGAAGCCTTCAAATAACAATTACACGCTCCGACGTCTCTTCTCCACATCCTGCTTCAGATCAGTCCAGGCTTTTATCCAAACTCCTGCACCTTTCCTGCATGATGACAACTAAGAGACAGTGAATTATGTCACCGAACGGCTCTCGAATGGCTTCCTCTGCTCGTTCCCAGCACTGTATTTCATCAGCTCTCTCTGCCTCTTCCAGTGTAAAGTTGTGGAGTGATGTCAGCCAAACGCTCTCGTAGCACATATGAAGCTTGTGGCGGCTGCATCTGGGAGCCATTAGAGAGAAATACAGGCCTCTTCGTCATGTTTACCTCACGTCACTAAACAAGAAGTCTGGTTCTACACACAAACACACACACACATAGATGCGGTGCCTCATAATGTGTAAAAATACACAGGTTTAGACCATCTTGAGCTGAAGCAAACATCTTAAACTAATCCAGGTTAGTTGGTCGCCAGGTTTTGGGCACTTGACCAGCTTGAGAGAGATTAGTATAAGCCTGTCATGAAATAATGGTCAGAAAAAAACTTTTTTTAATTTTTTTATTTAGAAAGCATTACTGACAAAATATTTTTTAAATCCTATTTTTAAAAAAAGTTGTTAAAAAATAGTTTTTTGTTGATCATCATAATTTTATGGCTCATATAGCCTGACGTCCTGGGGCTATTGTATCTTCCAGCCAGGCTACCTGCTTGAATAACTGATTCACGTTGTTCACTCGCTTTATAGGGGTGAAACAGATCGTACTTGATCATTTGCACGTGCTGCCAATATAAACATGCGTTTTAAACCATTGAAGCGCATGAAGAGGTGAAAGAGAACTCAATTTGGTGCTCGAACAGAATCGATTCCTCTTTTGCGTCTCCTTGAGCTTGAACGGACACAAACACACAAAATCTCGGCAAGTGTTCTCGTAAACACAGTCGGTTGCGTCTTGAAGTGAACCTAAACAGTGGGGAAAGAAATCGGACGCGTATCAATATACTAGATACGTGCATCTGGTCTTAAAGGGACAGAAGCCTATAAAAACCTGCTGCTGTCTGTGTCAATGTTAATCAAACAAAACACAACTTTTACAAATATTGCAGTGTTATTTTACACTTAATTATTACATTTTTTGTACCTGACTAATGTTACTAATCTTACACCTTATTTTATTTTTAAATTCGTTCTAATTTATCTATGAAATTTGTTTATTTGTTCTATTATTATTACTTATTACATAATAATATCCAGAAATACATCCAAGATAATCATCCTACACACAATGGAGCTCTTCTTCAGCGCTAATGGCCTGTAATATAACAAATGGTTATGTTGCTACTGTATTAATCCAATGAGTGTTTTTTCCTCTATTTTCTGCAGGTACGTCCAAAAGATGTCATTTCAGCCATAATGTCAGCGGATATGAAAACGCCTAGAATTGGGAGTTTTGAGGGAATGCTGTTTGTCCTGGCGGCCTGTTTTTGCCCTCGCAGCACAGTCGAAGCGTGTCATACCTCATGGAAACCTCTAGATCTGTCCTGCCAGTGTCAATAACACCTCCGAAGGCTTTCCTGAATGCTGTGTCTCACAGACAACTGTGCTTTGTTAGATAGAGAGGATGTCATCTACATCCCATCCAAACCAAACCAACACACAGAGAAAGAGGAGCCTCACATACCGCCCTCCTAAATAACCAAACTGCACCATCATCCATGGAGAGCAGCAACTGTATTTCACTTGTATGGCCAGAAGAGGAGTCAGACTCAACGTGTCAGAGCAGAGGTCATTTACAGCGTCCGTTACGTAATTATGGCAAGTGCTAACGTCTTTTCAGCGTTAAGCAGCAGAAACGCTTAAGGTCTTTTCACATGACTCGCGTCAGGAAATAAACTGTTTTCGTTAATTGAAGTAACGCTGAAATAAAATTAAAAATAAACATTAGATAAACGTAGACAAAAATTACAAATGGTGCCTTGGCAACTAACTGAAATAAAATAAATTAAAGCTAAATGTAATAATTTAATATATAAAAGTTAAAAAAAGATGATAAAAGCATGTGACTACATGTCTAAAACCTAAACTAAGATTAAAATGAAAAACTGAAAATATAAAAATAGTAGCTACTTTAAATGATTAATAAATACTAATAAAATAATAAATACTGCTAAAGCACCTCTCAGTTGCCAACATGACGCTAATACCACTAATAAGGAATAAATAAGGAAAAACATTATTATATATAAATAATAAAATATATAAATAATATAAAATACATAATAAATAAATAATTTAAAATATTTATTCATTTTAAGTACATAAAATATATAATAATTTAATGTATAATGTAAAATATGAAAATATGAAATTTAAAAAAATGAAAATATAAACATTAACACATAAACATATAAACAAAACCTTATTCAAAATAGTAATAAATACTACAACAGTGTATAATTAATGCTAAAATAACACTGCTAAAAACACCTTTTAAAACAAGCAGCAACAACGGCTATAACTTTCGCATGAAAAGTGCAATTTTACTATTTATTAATTTGCACAGAATATTTAAGTGTGTATAATATGGGGCTTAGAAACCATTATTACCACTGTTATCAGAAATTTCATTCTCACTTTTTGGGATTTTTTTTGTGTGTGGCTTGAACACTGTGTAAAGAAAACAATTACAGTAAAAACAACGACGCCTTTGGCAACCGTTTGAACACAAAATACATCAAAATAAAATGTTTCACATCACATACAGTCACTTCCATAAACGCTTGTGTGATTTTTCTACATCCTAGTGAAATCAATGAATTTGCAGAACATCCGCTTGATGCATCAAGTCGCAGAATTTAATGCTTTGGGAAACATGTGAAAAAGCCTCTGGTGACATTTAAACATTTCCGCAAGAAAAACCCAAAAAACAAGAAGAAAAAAAAAAAACAAGCAGCATACGAGAGTACAAGAATATAATTGTAGAATTACAACAGAATGAAAGCTGCATACCGTAAACCCCTTCAGACGATTTTGCTCCTCTTTAACCTCCTTTCCCATAATTCTGTGTGGGTCTGTTCCCACGCTGCTCCGGGTTTCAGGGTCACTGCTGTCCCTGGTTAACGAGGAGGTGGAGGGGAGTTGAGCTGCCTTTTCGTTCCTACAAACACAAACACTCAGCCATCAAATCAAGCTGCCAGCAGCACCGGAGGCCGAAGCCAAGAACACAGAAGCTTCAGCACTGGGTCTAATTATGTCCACGCTGCATTCACATTCGCTGTCACTCTATGGAGATGTATTACAGTGACTGAGAGCGACCCATGACAGCGGATTACACATCTGGTGTTAGTAACTTCCAATATTAAGCAATGTTTTCAAAACAAAGCCACTAAGACACTCTACATCATGTCTTAAAATAAATATGCACATGGGAATAAATATTATATTATATTATATTATATTATATACACACTAGTTTTTACACATTTACATTTCCTTAAGAAATGACGTAAAGTTTAAAGAAATGATAAGAAAACACCTTTAATAAGGAATAAAGCATTATTATATATTACAATATAATAACAATAAAATCTATATTTATAAATAAAAATATTTTATATTAACATTATAAAAATAAATGAATAAAAATTTAATACATTTTATAATTAATAAAATTGTAATTAATTATATATAAATCATAATAATATATTAATATTATATTACACACACTACACACACTAGTAATAAAATATATAATTATTAAATAATTTGTATGAATAAAAATGCATTCATTTAAATTTTATTGCATTATATTATATTATACACAGACTAGTTTACACTATTAATAAAATATATAATATAAATAAATAAATATATTGTTATATGAATATTTTTTTAATTATATATTTATAATTATATAACATACATAAAATACATAATAAATAAATAGACTTTTATGATTTTTTGTTAACATATTTTTATGATTATATAATTATATAAATTATATATTTAATTTCTATTCTATTCTGATTTATTATATTACATACATACTAGTTTACATTGACACTGATTTAAGAAAATGTGAATGGTGTTTGGTTTTGCAAAGTTTGCCACCATGATGCTAATGCCACTAACAAATAATGCAGAATAAGGAAAAGCATTATTATATATTAAACATATTAATAAACAATAAATAAATATGTAATGCACATAACATGCAATCTAAATAATCAAATCCAGACTCAGGCTTATGTTTTCACGTTTCGGAACACATGCAATGAGACTTCAAAAAAAAAATCACTCTTAGGGAACATAAAACCTGCATTTTGTCCTGTGAGTTTACAACAACATGACAAGTTCATCCCTTTTCTAAAAGTAACAGTAACAACTGATCTAACAATGATTAATGGTGCTGCTGACTAGAGCGAGTGGATGTGAACAACGACACCATACAGTATCCGGCCTGACTTTATCCCGTTCATAAATTCAGTCATACATAATCCATAAATGCACTGCTGTGAAAGAAAACCAGAACCAGCGTTTGACAGATGAACTTTAACTGCTCCAAATTCAAGACATACACAATATACAATACACAATCACTGGTATAACACTCGGGACGGTCAAGAATGGCTTTAAACATCCACATATTAACAGAATCTGCTTTTTTATTATGATTTCCATACAGAGTAATTTCCCTCAGAAACGTCCAGCTCGGCTGTGAACTTTTACTACGTTCACCGAACAGAACGAGCTGCTTGTGTATTATTTTACCATTAGTAACAATTGCCATAAATACATCTGTGTTGCACAAATAAACGTATACATTTAATATAAGGAATAAATTCCTGTAATTACAGGGATAAACATACTTCATCCTCAACTGAAGGCACAAGGAGGAGACGCCAGTCTTTCCGCAGTAAGCACACTAGTTATATTATGACTAACTGGGCTCAAGAGCAGGAATCGCAGACTTTTAAACCTCAAACGATGATGAAATCAATACGGACGCCTTAATAAAATACAAAACAAGCTCAAACTTGGATTTGGAGGCCAAACTGCAACAAACAAACAAACAAATGAGAGTTTAAGAGTAGTTTCCAACAAAATTTGATACCAGATGTTTTGTTTTGGTGTTTAGTGTTTTAAAACGTTATGCTAATCAGGAGGAAAAATTGGTAATTGGTGTGTATAATATATGAATATTTATATATGTATTTAATAATTACTTATAATACTGTATATATATATATATATATATATAACATTTATAGCAATTATAATTATTTAATAGTTAAATTAGTTATTTGCATTATTATTATTTATTTAAAATATGTATTTATTAAATTTTTCATATAATTATTATTAGCTTTTATATTTATTTTACATTATATTATTTATATTATTTTTATGTGTATTCCACTATTTATA
>NW_015537961.1:767730-770886 GCF_001515605.1 Sinocyclocheilus anshuiensis
AATTATAATTTATAAAAATAAAGCATAATAATCAAATAATGTATACAAATATATATATTTGTGTGTGTGTTTAAGTTAGATTTTATAGTAATGACATATATAATATAAATAAGTACTATATATATATATATATATAATAACATTGTTAATTTTATTATTCTTATTAGCTATTTAATCATTATTTGAATAATTATATGAATATTTAAATATATATGTATTTATTTAAAATGTAATTGTTAAATAGTAATAAAGTAATTATTATTTATATAACATTAACAATTATAATTACTATAAAATATAATAATTAAAATATTTGTATTTTAATTATTTAAAAATATAATAATATTATCATTTATATTCTTATTAGCTATTTGATAATTATTTTAATAATTACATGAATATTTAAACATGTATTATTTAAATAATTCTTATAATTTACTAATAAAAAAAATGCAAAAATGTATTATTTTACCATTAGTAACTTATGCATTCATCTCGATTAAACATCTGTATTGCCCAAATAAACTCTTACACATTTAATATAACAAATAAATTCCTCTAATTACATAATTTATTTGACTAACTGCACTGGGGAGCACAAATCGCAGACATTTAAACCTCAAACGATGATGAAATCAATACGGACGCTTTAGATGATGGAGCAATAAAACACAAAACAAGCTCAAACTTGGATTCACTGAGCAAATTGCAAAAAAAAGAAGAGAGTTTAAGCGTCGTTTCCAACAAAATTTGATATTGTTTTGGTGTTTAGTGTTTCAAAGCGTTACACTAAACAGAAGGAAAAATTCAGATCAGTAATGGGTGGCATTATGAAAATAAGCACACATCTTTTATATGCATCTAATTATCATTTGGAAGCGGTTTGCTGGCCGAGTCCCATGCGGTTGCTGGTGGGGAATACAAATGCAACAAAAACAGGATTGTGGAAAGCGCCTTCGGCTCTGTGGAAAGCCCATTACGGAGGGAAATGGCTCTTGTCCCTGAGAGGACACCGTAGGGCTTGTGTGGTTTATAACTCTGCTGGTCTGCGTTACCTGAGAGTCTTCTGGAGGACGGCCCAGCAGTCTTTCACCTCGCTCTGCTTCTGTGCGACGCGGGCCGCCAGCGCCGGGTGCAGGTTGGAGAGCTGGGAAACGCTCACATCCAGCATCTGAAACCACACAGAACGACAGTAAAACAAACACGGCCGTCAGGATGGTGTTTGACACAGAGCTGGACCGTGAACTAACGCATTTAGGGTCAAGCGTGTGACTATAATGGGATGTGAATGTTGGTTCGCACACCATGATTTGACTGGCAACGTCCCGGATTTCCCCGTCTCTGGCGTTTTCCACTCCGTTGCTCGCAGAGAGGCTTTTTCTCTGGATGAGAAGTTAAAAAAGGAGAGCAAACCGTAAATAACATTCTTAGATTACATCAGCATGTCAACAAACAGACACAGTCGGGTTATGTTCGTATCAAAGGACACGTCGAAGTGAAACGCCACAGATACTGGGTTTCCTGCAGGGTTTGAACAGAAATAGCACAATGGAGCTAAATGACTACCATGTTGTCGATGGAACAGACAATGTTATCGGCCTGCTGGTAGAAGGACGAGACTTCGAGGGCGAGCTGGAGATTCTCCTGATATTCTTTCAGGTGCGACTGGGCCTTCAGCCACCTAGGTAGTTAATAAATTAAAAAATGATTTGATTGTTAAATTATAATTATTTGAGTAATTATTATTATTTGTGTATGCATTATTTAATTATTCATATAATGATGTGATATTATTATTAGCTTTGAATATTTTTTTGTATATTTATGCATGTATTTGTTTATTTATATAATATATACATACAAAAATTATAATTATATGTATGTATACATAGAGTGGAGGTCAAAATTAGAGAACAATCAATAAGTACTTGATTTTTTCTGAAATATTGTTAATCATCATCGCTCAAAACTTGAAGGAATGTTAGCTGTAGGTATACCACTGTTATACTAACATGTTTGACAAAATAACCAAAGCATTTCAACAAAATCTTTATTTTGTGGAAACACAGTGATCAAAATCAGAGTACAGAAACCACTGTAGCAGGAAAGAAGATTACAACTAATATTTTGGAGGGTTACAGCTGTCAGAAATCAGTAGGAATGGTAGAGGCCCTGCTTTGAGTGACTTCAGCACATCTCTAGTTTCTCACACTGCGCTGCTGTGATCTTGCTCCGCTCTTCTTCCAGTCTCTTCTATAGTTCGGTGACTGTAGTGGGTTTCTTAGCCAGAACTTCGTCGCCAAGGATTTTCCAGAGATTTTCAGTCGGGTTTAGATCAGGACTCTGGGCCGGTCATTTCATTATTTCAGTGTTTTCAGCTTCAAGAACTGCTTTACCCGTTTTGCAGTGTGACGGGAACATTGTCTTTCGATTGGGAGATGCTTGCAAGGAAAGAACTGCATGTTGCTGAAGGAGGTTCTGATAAACATTTGCATTCACCTGCTATGTATCTGTGTAAGAGATTAAACTCCTGCTGCAGAAAACATCCCTCAAACCAACACACTTCCTCCTCCAGCTTTCACTGACTTCTTTACGCACTCGGGCTCTCATCACTAAAGTGAACTTTGGACCAGTTCTCCTCTCTCCACACAACATGCTCCTCAGCAAAGGTGAGTCTAGCCTTTTGATTCTTTCTGCTGATGAGAGGCTTGATCTCTGCAGAGAGCACTTTCAGTCCGACTTCTCTTAAATGAGCCGAGACAGATCCAGACCCTGATCGGCGCTGAACTGACGAGCAATTCCAGCTGCAGTGCTGAACCGATTCCCCATTGAGAGTCTCTGCATTATCCTGTCTTCTCATTCTATTGTCTTACGTGGATGAACCAGCCTTTTTGGGGGACTTGAATGAATTAGTGTCATTGTAAACCTGCAATATTCGAGAAATCACATATTTGGAATGACCAGCTTCTCTTGCAGTGGCTGAAAGGCTCGTCCCTTTAGCCTTCATCTGGACAACCTCTTTAATCCTCCTTTATAATAAATATGCCATTGTTTACCAGTGGTGGACGAAGTACACAAATCAAGTACTTGAGTAAAAGTATAGATACGTATAATAAAATATTACTCCAGTAAAAGTAAAAGTACTCAGTTTTCAAT
>NW_015537961.1:771150-771594 GCF_001515605.1 Sinocyclocheilus anshuiensis
CTCTTTCATTTGTCTTATGTGGACGACCAGCCTTTTTGGGGGAC
The DNA here is from genome assembly GCF_001515605.1 of Sinocyclocheilus anshuiensis. Classification (NCBI taxonomy): domain Eukaryota; kingdom Metazoa; phylum Chordata; class Actinopteri; order Cypriniformes; family Cyprinidae; genus Sinocyclocheilus; species Sinocyclocheilus anshuiensis. The sequence continues at coordinate 771,195 of NW_015537961.1, forward strand.
TTGAATGAATTAGTGTCATTGTAAAGCTGCAATACTCTAGAAATCACAGATTTGGAATGACAAACTTCTCATGCTTCTCCCTTTGGTCTTCATCTGGACTGCCTCCTGTCTCAGGCTTTTAGTCACCTTAGAGCGGCCCGCCATCTACCAGTCTCAGTGAAAATTAGAGGAATTCTGCCAGTTAAACAGGGTTTATCAGATAATTAAGGAAATTAGCACCAGGTACCAGATTAACACCAATAACTGGGAGGTCATCTGTAAGTGTTCTCTAATTTTGATCAGAGTTCTTTTTCAAACATCTCACTTAAGTTTTTTATACTGTGCTTCAGAATACAATGAATTTATGAAATATGCTTAAAAACTGCCCTTCTACTCCTGGTAGGATAAGTTCAAAGAGGAC
>NW_015537961.1:771612-816781 GCF_001515605.1 Sinocyclocheilus anshuiensis
TATTCAAATGATTATTAAATTGCTAATTATTATTATTACGTGCACTAACATTTTGTTGATATGTTTCCTGCGGGTTGAGATGGTCTTTCCTTCAGTCTTTCCCTGTTTTTCCAGTCTGAGGGCCATATGATTGATCTCCTCATGAAGATTATGATATAGCTGCTCATCCTGAAAGAAAGTCAGACACACAAGGTTTCCTGAGCTCTAATGATCTTACATTTAACCAAGCCACATTTCTTCCAGGTGCTTGGATCGCATTTTTGGCTAATATCCCCAACCCTAAAAGTACAATTGGCTGTTTCAATTGGCTTTAGGGATGCTAGTGAAGCAGTGACACCTGTGAGAAAGTACAATGAATGACGGCCTATATGTGCAATGACGGCCTGCATTGCAAACCAGAAGCACTTGCTAACATACAGGTAAACAATGGTACTAAATTGGACGATAAAACAGATACTCTCAAAAAAGCCAATTGTTTTCCAGTAGCGATAATTGAGGCCTGCTGAGAATTTAGCAGCAATTTCAGTGTTTGCTGTCTAGAATCACCCACCTGTTTCAAATCCAGTATCTTCCTGGTAAGCTGCATCTTGTCAGTGTTTTCCCCAAGGATGTTGGCCAGCGATTGTTCCTGCTCCTGCTGACACATATAAAAGCTTTACAGCCCTGAACTGTTGTAGTCCAGCGATTGTTTTCTTTGAATACAGCTACTGTTGTTCTAAATTAGCCTGGCTACCATGGTGAGATGTAAAACAGACTTGATAACTAACACCTCGGCTTCTTGGATGCAGATGCAAAAGCAGGCCGAAGATTAACGAGTGAAGGAAAACAGTAAGAAAGAATAATATGACCAAAATCCCACAAGGAAACAAATATTTCAATGTGAAAATGTACATGGGTCATTCTATGTTGTGTTGCAAACCAAACATTTTATAAATTGTTTTTCAAAACATACTGTAAATACTAAAATAAATGTCACAAATTCATTCAAAAATTCATATAAAATATCATATATACACACACACACACACACACACACATATATCCACATATAAGGGTTTTATATATATATTTATACACACACACACACACACACACACACACACACATAAGCACTAACAACATTCAACATCACACCTTCAATTTCCAGCTTCAGACTCATCAACCTATCTGACACTCTCTTTACCTCCAGAACATTCTTCACAAACTCCTCCTTCAGGATTACTCCTACTCCATTTCTCTTCCTGTCCACACCATGATAAAACAGTTTAAACCCTGCTCCAATGCTTCTAGCCTTGCTCCCTTTCCACCTGGTCTCCTGGACACACAGAATGTCGACTTTCCTCCTCTGCATCATATCTAATGATGACAATTAAAGTTTGTTAAATCTGTGTATAATTCAGAAACAAATTCTGATATCTTTGGTGTTATGTTCAACTAAAAGTGATATTTACCATGAAAAATATTAAATATTATAAAGTAATTTTTTATCAGTTATTTGTATTTATCATGTATTTTTATCATTTACACGATCAGTAAGCTCTGAAACTTGTGGTAGAATAATAATAAAATATTGATAAATGTAGAATTACATTTAACCCAATTTTTATTTTACACACTCACTCATTAATAGTTAGCAGGTAAATCTCATGAAACCTGTCAAAAACATGTCTAGGCCATATTGAAAAAATTTATATAATTTATTTAAATACTGTATTTTACTGACAAAAACAAACACACATACACATCATGGCTGTTGTACTGCCTTAAAATAAGACTAATTAAAACATTTTTTTTATTGTAATTGCAAATTTGAATGAACAAATTGTACAATTGTAATAAATTGTATTACAAAATGTTTTTACTATATTACATTAATTAGAATCATTTAAAAAAATAAAATAAATGACAAAAAAAGCTCAAAAGTGAAGCATCTGGATGCATTAAAGTATGTACAATAAATACATAAAAATGAAGAGGTCACAATGCAAAAAAAAAAAAAAATCGTAATGTGCCTAAAAATATCCTTATTTTTCTTACATTTCTCTTTAAAATATGAATTGTTATTTATTTCTTTTGTCTGCGGATTGAAAAGTGACCATGACAGGTTTCGTGAGGTTCATCCTAACACAGAATCACCAACATGTCACCATGTTCTCTAGATAACCCTCTAAGATACATTAACATTATCGATTTAGGACAAAACCCAAAACTATAGCTAATTACTATAACTAGGTTTAGTGGTGTGTTTAACCTTCGCTTTGATCCACGCCTCCAGACGGTCCACCTTCTTATTAAACTCCTGGAGAGCCTTAGCCCCGCCCATCACCTTGATTTGATTGGCTGCCGTCTGTTTGAGCGCGTTCCATTGGTCGCGGATCTGAGCCAGATGTTTCTTCACCAGGTCAGACGTCGGGTTAAGCTTGCACATTAATTGCTCTCCCATCTGCACAAACATTCAGCAGCGTTACATGAGCTACAAAAGACCTACGGTCCACTAAAACAACAGCTTAATCACATCAGCACGCTTGAAATCCAGCCAAGTCCTCGTTCTCTGACTAACAGGAGATCCAGTTTTGCAACCCACCAGGGACGTGTGTCAGCAGAGGTTAATTATTTGCAATGTCCTATTTCAAGGGAAAAGGACAAATTTAGCATCTGTGCTAGGAATAAAAAAAGAATGGAACGACGTTTGGACGTCTCACAAAAAGCTTTCTGAGGCTCTGCAGGTCTGGTCAAAGCTGAGCTGTTAAAACTGTGTCTTGACAAGTCGACATTAAAAAGAAATTATGATTGTTACCATAACAATTTGTAAATGTTTTGCCGTTTATTCCCAAAAGGGAGAACTTCTTTTGTTGATTTTGGCCAAGGAACCTGTTGAAACCTGACGATGATTCATCAATCTTTTACTCTCCTGATGAAGATGGTTTGTCCTAACCTGGTTGAGTTGAATGATGGTGTTCTCAAAGTCCTTCAAATCTCTCTGGAGGGTTTGACAAACTTCCTCCCAGTCGGTCAGAGGACATCTGTGGACGTTACTGGCGTCCCTCAGGTCCCGCAGCTTCGCTCTGATCCACGTCTCAGCCTGCGGGACGCGAACATATACCGCTTACTTCAAAATCTAGATCTTTACCTTCCTAGAAATGATTCAAAAATGATTTTCTTATTTAGTATTTTTGTAAACGCACTTGAGAGGCAAAATGTTAAGACTTAAGATATTAAGTCTCGTTTTCTGAAAAATGTATCAAAATTAAGTGAGTTTATGCTTTAAACAAGAAACTCACTGAATGTTGATACATTTTTCAGAAAACAAGTTATTTTCTTTTTCAAGTAAATGTATTTTGATTTAAGAATTTATAGATATTTCTAATGGCAAGACAAAACAAGACAAAAATACATATATATATATATATATTTTATTTATTTTTTTTTTTTTTGCAGTGTGACCAAAATGTTTAGCAGCAAAATGGTTTACAACATTAATCATATGAAAAGTTGATTAAGCATCAAATCAGCATATTGACTGAAGACTGGAGTAATGATGCTGAAAATTCAGCTTTGCATCACAGAAATAAATTACATCTTAAAATATATTAAAATAGAAAACAGCTATATCAAATTGTAATAATTTCACAATATTAGTGTTTTTACTGTTTTTTATCAAATAAAGGCAGCCTTGGTGAACAAAAGATACATCAAAAACATTAAAAAAATCTTACCAACCCCAAATTTTTGAACGCTAGTGCATATACATTTTATATTTTATTTTTGTACAAATTCTAATAGAATAGAATAGAATAGAATAATACACTGCAAAAAAAATTTTTTTTTTTTTTTTAGCATTTTTTTATTGTTTTCTATCACAACTATCTAAACATCCTTGAATCAAGACACATTTACTTGAGAAGCAAAATGACTTAAGATATGAAGTGTTGTGTTTGTTGTTTTGATAGTTTTTCTTAAAACAAGTAAAAACATCTGCCAAAGGGGTAAGAAAAATAATCTTAATTCAAATGTAAAACTAGATTATTTTTCTTATAATGGGTTAAGAATGTTTAGATATTTGTAATGGAAAACAAGACAAAATTACTAAGTAAGAAAATCATTTTTTGCAACGTATAATATAATATAATATAATGTAATGTAATGTAATGCAATGTAATAATTTTTTGCAACGTATAATATAATATAATATAATATAATGTAATGTAATGTAATAATTTTTTGCAACGTATAATATAATATAATATAATATAATGTAATGTAATGTAATAATTTTTTGCAACGTATAATATAATATAATATAATATAATGTAATGTAATGTAATAATTTTTTGCAACGTATAATATAATATAATATAATATAATATAATATCCTTAACTAAAAGAGTAAATATCAATAAATGTAATAAATACTATATAATAAAATGCAACAAAATAGAATAAAATAATTAATTGTTTCAGGACAAAGATTTGAAGTCGGTGGAAGAGAATTTTACTACCTCTAAAGAAACCTGGTCAAAACAAATGGCAATTCTATGCAAAACGACCAATTTCTAAACTATTCAGGTTGGATCACATCACACGGGATGTTAGTTTCATCCTTTCTGGTTTTTTTCTTTGGATTTTATTGTTAATGCTTGAAACATGAACACATGTCGAGACACTTAAGGCCCATTTTATGCTCGCTTAGCTTTCTGAGAGCGCTCTGGAAACACAATATTAAGCAAATAGATTTTAAAAGCAGCACATGTGCGAAGTTACAGTCGCTGTCTATTATTTCACGCCGAGGAAAGTGAAGTTCCTCTGTGACTCCTTGTTTTTGAAGAAAATAGTGATCACTTATGTCTCGACTTACAGAAACATCATCGGGAGATTGCTCACCGTTTCTCAGATGAAGGTTTCTTTTGGCTGGAGCTCACAGTGTGTTGCATAAGGCTTTTGAAAGCACAATTTCTGGCCATGTTTGCACTGCGTGAATAGAAACCAGCTGGCCGAGTCCAGATAGGTCCTGGACATGTTTATTTGGTATGAACACAATATATGACCACTGGCAGTCTTCAAAAAGCCCACCCACATCAGCACAAACCAAAGGATTGTTAAATGAAGCTGTCATTTCTGCAAGACTAAACGCAAAGCCAATAAAACCAACATATCGGGCTAAATATAAGGAGACAGCTTAGGATAATTATTAGTGCTGCTGGCTACAGAAACCATCACTATTGCTATTGGGCATATTAAAATATTAAACTTCGCCTCATAATTCGTCCCAGACAGACAGACATGATTAATTTCTGTGGAGACCATCTGTTATTATTTTTACTTGACAATTGTTTATATATAAAAATATAAAATCAAGTTAATTAATGTGCACTGTAAATGATTTCATCCTCCTTCAGCTTAAAAACATTTTAAAGTATAATCAAATTGGCTGTACAAGTCATTTCAACTCATTTTAAAAAATCTCGTATAATGCCGTGCTAGTTTAGTATTAGAGATACTATTGTGGTTTTTATTTATATTTTGAATCAGTTTCTATTTTTATGTTTTCCATTTTAATTGTAATTTTATTTAAAGTTTTAGTAATTTTGTCATTTTTAATAGCTTTTTTTAATGTCTATATCGTTTTCATTCATTTTTATTTCCCTTTTAGTTATTTTAGTACATCAAGTTAAACTAATGGAAAATATTTCTAATCAGTTTTTATTTTTATATTTTTTTGTTTTCATATTTTGCCTTTTAATTTCCATTTTATTTTAATCTTAGTTTTAGTAATTTTGCTGCATGTTTTGTCATTTTTAATATTTTTTTTTACTTTTTATTAATTTTTACTTCCGTTTTAGCTATATTTGTATATCAAGTTAAACTGATGTCAAATATTTTTCAAATCAGTTTTTATTTTTATATTTTTAGTTTTAATTCTAGTTAAAGTTTTAGTTATTTTGTTGTGTGTTCGTCATTTTAATAGTTTTTCCTTCTTTTTTTTTTTTAAATGTTGAAAATACATATTCTGCCATGACTTATTGATCATATCATTTTTATTGTGGTCTCAGAGGTTCAGTATCAAGCCAAAACTTTCTCACATCAAAAACACGCAGGAGATACACATCACATGTGGACAAGAAAAACAAACCCGCCACGATGCTTGGCAAGATCTCACAGTGCAGATAAAAAATAATATGATATCACTTCTAATAAAAGATCAGCCATTATTTTTAATGGCTTCCCACAGGCTCAAAGATATTTCAATATTCGCGGCCTGTGTAAACAACTCTATCGTCTCATTTCTACCCCACCGTGACGAGAAACCCATGACTTCATACTTTGTTTCTTCCACTTCCCTTTAAAACAATAGTCTGTTTAAAAAAAAACATTCTGTAAATCATACAGAATGTTTTGGTGAAATGATATGGCAATAGATGCCATCAGCAGACCTCCGGCTGAGGTCATGCAGGTTTTCAAACTTCCTTCTTTGAGGAAATTAGCAAAAGGAGAACCTGTACAGTGAAACTGATATCTAACAGGTTATTCAGTTAGGAAATGTTTGATTTAAAGTGAAAACTCTTCCTCATACCTGTGGTTAGTATGTGCCTTGTTGATGAGACACCAGCATTCAAAAGTTTGGGGTCAGTAAGATTTTTTAATGTTTTTGAAAGAAGTCTCTTCTGCTCATCAAGGCTGCATTTATTTCATAAACTCTACAGTAAAAACTGTAAAAAAATTGTGAAACATTATTACAATATAAAATTACTGTTTCTATTTGAATATATTTTAAAATGTAATTTATTCCTGTGATCAAAGCTGAATTTTCAGCATCATTTTTCCAGTCTTCAGTGCCACATGATCTTCAGAAATCATTCTAATATGCCGATTTGCTGCTCAAGAAACATTTCTGATTTTTATTAATGATCAAACCATTTTTACATGATTTTTTGATGTATAGAAAGTTCAAAAGAACAGCATTTATTTGTAACATTATAAATGTCTTTACTGTCAACTTTTGTTCAATTTAATGCATCTTGCCGAATGAATGTATTAAAAAAATTCTAAAAAGTTCTAAACGGTATTGTACTGTATATTTAAGGAAAGACGTAAGCCATATCTAGAGACCAGAATATCATAACATGATGGGGTTCTACCATAACAACCACCTAGCAACACCCTAGCAACAAGAGAACACCTCACGACTCCATAGCAACACCCTGGCAACTGCAGAACACAGTAGCACTGTGCAACTTTTAAACAGGCAAACACATTTCCTTAAAAAAAAAAACAACAACATCTAGTTTCTTTTAATTATAGAAATTATAGAATTAACCCATTTTTATGTGAATCCCTAAAGGGTTTTATAGGGCAATCCTAAACAGCGCTGGAGGATGTGTTGACTTTTTAATTTTCCTTTCTTAAACACAGGCCAATTTCCACATCCTTGACTCTATAATGCTACGCTAACACAGATTCATCAGTGCTATCAGTCAACCGAATCGCCCATAAGAGATGGAGGTTTTGCCCAACACGAATATTCATCCAAAGGTCATTTCCTAAACAAATGGCAGCGCTTCCACAGCCTATTAACATTAATGACGTGCTACGAGTCCTGCCGCTCGTCTGTCATCTAAAACACTGTGCTGCCCACTTCACTTCAGCTCAGTAAATCTCACAGGTTACACGGGCTGCTGACAGTCGGACCGGAGAGCAGCAGCTGCGTCCTGAAGCAAATACCCCCGAAAAATGTCCTTGTATGTCAGAGCGAGCATGGAGATGTGATAACGCGAGCGCTCGAGCGGCTCGGTTTAGTCTCAGAAAGCCAGAGGCGTGAATAGATAGGGCCAAACAATGATCTCATCCCAAAATAATTGCTCCTCTTGTGGCTGTTCCCTTCCCTCCCACTCCCCTGTGCTGCCCGCTCTCCAACTTCAGACAAAAAGAGCGAAAGAAAAGAAACAGAGGGGCTTGAACGGGGTCAGAAGGGCCAGGACGCACTGTTTCCACCTTTATCTCCAATGCATTTTTTTTTTCTCTGTAAACTCCAAGTGTAATTTTCCACATTAGTGATGCAACCATTCAACCGATTCAGTTTAGCTGGAAAAAATCGAAAGTGACCAAACACAGGTCCACCTATCCAAGAGACACCAAGACAATGTCGTTCTAGCGATGCTAGAAATATTAAAACAAAGACTACATTTCAGCTGAGAAGTTGAAGCAAAAATGAATGAATGAACATGTACAGGATCGATTTCACCCCAAATCAAGAAGAATTAATTAGAAATGTTGCATAAAGAAAATGAAGTAAGCTCCCCACCCCCCTTTTTTTCATTTTCCCTCCAATTTTGATTTCTATAAAATGCTAAAAAAAGTAATATATTATTTAAATTGTATTTTTATATTATATAAAATACATATTTTATATTATAAAGTGTTTTTATATTATTAAAAACTATATTTCAATTGTTAGTATAATTTGCACTACTTAATTACAAATTTATGCTGATTTAAAATAATGATTGCAGTATTTGTTATTGTTAAAATAAATTGTCAGAATGTAAAAATATGAATGGGCTTAAAAAAATGTCTTTATGCAAAAATACAATATTTCATATAATTTCCATTCTATTTTCATATCCGTAAAATGCTACAAAAATTATATATCATCTAAATTGTATTTTATTTATATAAAATACAAATTTTATATTATACAAAAGTATTTATTATATAAAAAGTTCCATTTAAATTCTATTTAATATGTTAACTCATGTTAGTATAAGTTGCAGGAAAGCATATTGTGTGTTTTTTTTTGTATAAAATATTCTGCCAAATGCATAGAATGCAAATTAATAACACATAAAATGCTATAATAATAATATATATATATATATATATATATACACACACATACATATGCTCTAAATAAATAAATAGAATATTTGTATTTATTTATTTATTAATTCATGTCTCAAATCCAATAAGCAAAATGTGTGACACTGAGCATGTTGTTGGCATATTGATTTTTTCTTGTTTTTTCTTGAAATGCCTTGCATGCCTTTAATGTAATAAAATCATCTGCCAAATGCATAAAATCCAAATGAATAACAGAAAATGAATTGTTTCGTTTTTTATTCGGTGAACTATTCTTTCAAAGCAATCTGTCTTGATTTTCATCGACAGAGTATAGTGATCATACCTGAGTGATCTCCTTATTGAAGATGGTGTTTTGATGGGTAAAACTCTGGTCACTTTGCACCAATGAGACTTTTGAAGCCAGGCACATGTCTTTGTGCTCGCAGGAGGGACTGTCCACCACGTCCTTTCTCGCTTGGGTTTTGAGTATCTGGGTCTGTGTGGAAAGAAGTATGAAATTATCACTTATTCATGGGGAAAACTGGTAATATATACAAGCTAAAACAATGTGCTGGTGGGCCTGAGAAGCTTGCGTGATGTCATTGTGAGTTTATATTGAGGGTAAGACGCTTACAGAATGGAAGAGCTGCGAAACAAGTCCGGGCAAGAAACAAGGTCATTTCAGATCACTGGAACACAGGACCACAAAACCACAAACTAAATTCCCACAGTGATTATGTCATTGATGACTATGAGTGAGGAAGAGCAGCTCATCGGCATCATTCATTCAACCACAACAACACATTGTATAAGAAAGGAATGAGAAAACACACTGGTAAACTGAAGTACTACTTGTTAACGTGTCTATCAGAATATCATATGTCTGTAATCAGGTCAGAAATTTACACAGGCTTGTGGGGAAAAAGAATGCCATTAAATGAAGACAAATGCCCCATAAATTCAAGATAAGGGAGCAAAAACGCCCCTGCTAGACGCTAGTGGCGGTGTGTAAAACTGTCCAAAACAGAAAACAATATGGTTTACAAAACAGAAAGCCATTGCAAGCTCGTGTCAGACAGTCTTATATGACCAAAAGCCACAGTCAGCACAACCGGTGGCGATAATGGCGGTGAGGACACATTTAAAGCGCTCAAAAAATTTGACAAACTGAATAAAGTCAGGAAACATCTGTGCCGATGTTGGGAAAGGGCGGCCCATTACATCAACACATCATCACAATCATAAATAAAAGATGAGATCACATGTTTGTGTTGCAGAGACATTACACTGCAAAAAAAATCATCATCTGTTTCTTTGTCTTGTTTTCCATTATTAAACATTCTTTTACATGAGATGTTAATGCAACCATTCGACCATTTGTTTATCCTTATTATAATAATAACTATATATATAAGGGTTATATAAAAAATTAAACCATAAAAAATGTTACTTAAAGAATTCAATTCAAGTTTATTTGTATAGCGCATTTCATGATACAAATCGTTGCAATGCAGCTGTACAATATATGTTTCTACAATATATTTAGTAGTAGCTTATCAGTGGTGACTGATAAACATTAACTGAAATAAAAAAAACTTAAAGCAATATTTCTCATTTTCATTTAGTATCTTGATGTCCTAAAATAAATAAAACTACAGCTGAAATAAAAATGAATAATACCTATACAGACACGATAAAATTATAATAAAAATGACAAAAACACACAACAAAGTTAAAAATAAATAAATAAAAACAGAAAATTCAAATATAAAGAAACTGAAAACACAAAAATGTAAAAAATTAAAAATAGTATCGCAATGATACAAAATAACACATATATAAAGAATAAGAGTATATTATATTGTATTCGTTATATTCATATATAATTATAAATAAATTTAAACATTTAAAAAAATAAGTTTTTATTGATATAGTATATTTTCTGTATATATTTTTGCATTTTTGAAAGTATAAAATAAAAATAAATGTTATTAAATTATAAAATAGCTATTGAACTTAAAGTTTTTTATTTATATAATTTATTCAATATTTTTTTAATTAATGTTTAAAAAAGGCCATAAATATGCAAAATTTGTGACATTGAGCATGTTGCTGCCATATTGATTTTTTCTTGTTTTAAGCAAAAAAAAAAAAAAAAACATAACATTTCTATAAACTTTACAGAAAACAAGATTAAATATCTTTTTATCCTGATTCAAAAAGTACTTAGATATTTGTACTAGAAAACAAGTCAAGAATACTAAGTAAGAAAATCATGTTTTGCAGTGCAAACGGGCTGTGAATGATGTTTCATGTTGACGTTAAAATCCAGAAATGGGATAATAATGAAATTAAAAATCATAGATAGTAAGTACAGGTACAGCTAGACAACCAAAGCTTGACTAAACTATAATAAACTAAGGCAATCAGATAAAAACAAGCTCATAAAATCTTAAAAGTCCAAAATATTCTTCACAACCCCATTAAGCAATCTAAAAAAGCATGAATTCAGATAGAACAGACAGTCTGAGCATAAAAAAAAAAAAAAAAAGGTTTATACACTCCACATTTATAAGAAAACCCAATTTGCCAATGTTTGAAGGAAAATGCACCTATTTGAACAAACAATGTTTTCAAAGAAATGTTGCTTCTTAAGTCGTTTTATCCACGATTAGATATTTTTACTGGAAAAAAAGGCAAAAACACTGATAAAGAAAATGATTTTTGCCGTGTGTAAATCTAAAGGAGGTGCTCCATCATTTGGATTGGTGTGTCCTGTCCATGTCCAGTGATTCCGAGTGTCATCCCCATCCTGTACGACCTCATGTTTTCCACAAGGCAGCATTGAGGAAAGATTCCCGATCCGCTCGGCGCCCGATCGCAGATGACTCTAGGCTTGGCCCGCAGGCACTCAGGATGCAACCGGTTTGTTTTGAGTGCTGATTTGCCTTAATGTTGCGAGTAAACATTTATTTCGCAGGCATCGTGCCTCGCAAACAACAGCGCTGTGCGCAGGTGGCCCCAACCGCAGCCACCGTCTCATCAAAGGGCGGTCCGCTTTTTAAGGGCCTCGACTCACATTACCCCAAAACGGCTGTAAAAGTTTCACCGCTGCTTTTTCCTCTGCTAAACCCAACTGAACACTTAAAATAATAAGTCTTTTAGGCTTGGCCTGCTGCGCCACTGACATCACTTCCTAAATTCCAAGAGCCCATTATCTTATATACATCTGGCTATGGCTGAACACAAACCACTCAAGAGGGAATTCACGGTCAACACTAAATTCTGCTTCACACAGTTCTGAGGTCAGTCGTGTGCTCGAGACATTTTTACAGCAGTCGAGGAACAAGAAGTACAAGATCTGCAAACCCATACACCGACAGAGAGATGATGCAGTTATAATACCACTGGCTTACTGCGCAAAAGTCTGCATAGAGCGCAACAGTCGTGCCCTGGAAGTGAAAAACATATTCATTTTGTCTGTAGAGAAATAGATTTTTAACAATAGCATATAAATGTTTGAGCTCTGAGATTGTTTAATACACAAATACCTAGTTATGCACCGCAATGCACATAATTCACAAATGAGAGAAGTCGCTGTTACCATGGAAACAGAAAAAACTCACTCCCATGATGCACTGCGAACCAGGGTTATTATAGTTGACTGAAACCATAAGAAGTTGATTACTTGAAATAAAATAAACATTAACTGAAATAAAATTATATATGAACTAAAAACTAAAATAAAAATTAATTTAAAATTATAGACATATTTTAAAGGTGCTGTATGTAGGATTGACACCGAGTGGTTGAACTAGGTATTGCAGTTCAAATTCAAAATATTGGAGAGGGTTTTTTTTACCCGGCCCCTCCTCCTCAGACTTGACGCACACGCAGGTTGCCAGATTGACGACACCAACAGGAACAAGCGCACTTGACGAAGAAATGAAATTAAATACGCTGTGTTTTTCGCCAACTGGCAACCTGGGTGCCGAAATACAATTGGCTAAACTGGCAGTGGGCGGGTTTCACAAACCAAAACAGAGACTGACATTCCGGCCTGGAACGCACATTTTCAAAGAAGAATAACTGACCGTAGCATTGTTTTTCAGATAAACAAGTATGTTAACTTAGAATGTTTCTTAAATATCTGCAAACATATTATGGTATTTTTATGCTTTAGTACAGTCAAAAACTTACATACAGCACCTTTAAAAAAAACAACTAATAAAGATGACAAAAACACACAACAAAATTAATAAAAACTACAATTAAAAAGAAAATGGAACACACACACAAAAAAAAAAAGTAAAAAACCTATAATAGCACCTCAGTTATTCTAAAATAACACTGGTTCAAATGATAAAATCAAATTAATTTTTGTACATATTAGAATATTTTCAAACATTTTTTTTATTATAATAAAATAAAGTAAATAGTTGTATTATAATAATAATAATTTACCCATAAAATAATTTCACTTTTCCAAATTTCTGACTTCAAATGAGAATTTTTGATGTTGCAATTCATCTCAGAGCTGGTTTGTTTGGTTCATGGCTTTAAAATTAAGTTTTTTTTTTTTAAATACCTAAGATAAAAATTAATAGGAAATAGGCCACTAAAAAGCTTATTACATATTTATATATTATAGTATATTTTATTTCTTGTTTTTCATTGCTTTGGATAAAAGTGTCCGCTAAATGCATAAATGTAAAATCAAAGACTAACTGCGAATCTGAATCATGAAAACATCATATCTTGTGCTGTCAGTCATTTCAGAATATTGTTATAAAGGTTAATCTAGTAAATCTGTGGAGTTACCTGTGGAGGAGTGAATTTCTCTCGGTCACCACCGCACTGCTTTTCACCATCTTTACACAGCAACACCTAAACAATGACATAAACACTGAGCTGTCATGATTCATATCCATTATCTGCGATGGACAATATTGTGTTTTGTTTTTCAAGACTGAAACCGATTATCTGTACTTTTAACACACTAACATACAATAAAAACATAACATGCATAAAGTATATTTTTATTTAATTTATGCATTAATTTAATAATAATAATAATTTTATTAATCATATATTTATATATTAATACACATTTTTGCATTTTTTATTATATTAATATATTAAGAACAAGACTAATACTAAGAAATCCTGAAACTTTTCACTCAAACTGATCTGATCATATGATTTGTAATGAAATAAAAATGAGAAAAATAGAAGCATCTTGACTAGTGGTATCAGACTTTTGGAGCCCACTGTATACCCAGAAGCTTTTCTCCTGCTGACCCATTGACATGAAACAAAACCCGAGTGAACACACACTGAATCCTGAAGGTGGATTTGAACAGAATGGAGCCTTTCAGCTGAAGCTGACATCATTTGAACTTGCGCAGTGATTCCAGGAAGAGCAGCGTTACATAATAAACACATCATCTGAACCACACAGATCCTGAGCACACGACCGCACTCATCTCCTGCCTTTTCCAGCTTGTGTAAGACGCGCCTATCAGCTCATGTGGACTCGGATGAACTAATATTAAAGCTTAGAGAGTGATGACTTCATGGGCCTGGATGAGATCGGCTTCAATAGTATATTTGTTTCTCGCCGTTTCCATGGCATCTCGTTACGTTTTGATTACGGAAGCTTTTGCTAAACAACAGCAAAAACAAGATTCCTCAAAACCAGGGCATGCCATTTTATTTCGGTAACACAATGTTATTGGCCTGAGTAGTTTATGTGAGCATGTTTAACTCCATATATCAATGTTTAAAAGTTTACTGCACTTGCATGACATTTTACAGGCTTTTTTACATTTACTGTAATGTTTTAAAATGTCAAATTTCAATCTTCTGTGGCATACATTTATAAACAGTATAGATGCATAAACATTTATTTTTTTCTTCTAATCACATATCAATTTAAATATCTATATTCAGATTTTTGTTTGTGCCTTTTTTTGTCTTAATATTAAATTAAACCTAATAATAAGCACAGTAAAAATATCAAAAACATTATTTTCATTCATACATTGTTCATTCATTTATTATGTCTATAAAAGCACTTATTTATGAAGCATTTTATGCTCATTTAATCATTAATAATAATAATAATAATAGGTATAACAAGAACAACCTTTCAGGTTTTCAGGATAGCAACAGTTCATTTTTTTTACTTACAAATTACGTAATAAAAAAAGTTCTAGGGATTTAAGTTTAATAACCTTAATACTCTTTGTATGCCTGCATTAAAAAGCAATGATGACATCACATAAAACAACAAAAACGAAAAACTTTTTTCCTTCAACCTTCTAATATAGTTCTGATTATTATCATTTGATGAATAAATATGAATATAAATGTGAATTTTTTTTTCATTTGCATATTTTCATTTACTTTCATTCCGATTCTTTTTTGTGAAGTTCAAATTTTTACCAATTAATTAAAATA
Source organism: Sinocyclocheilus anshuiensis (assembly GCF_001515605.1). Classification (NCBI taxonomy): domain Eukaryota; kingdom Metazoa; phylum Chordata; class Actinopteri; order Cypriniformes; family Cyprinidae; genus Sinocyclocheilus; species Sinocyclocheilus anshuiensis. The sequence goes on from NW_015537961.1 coordinate 786,910, forward strand.
AGTGTGTCTTACCTTAAACTGTGAGCTGGGTTTATTCTCACAGCTGACACCCACTATTTTAGGCAGCTGTGTGTTGGAGGTTGTGATGTTGTTATTGTTATTAATATTCTCAGAATTTGCTCTTATTTTCTTCAGCTCCATCCCTGGAGTCAGTCTGTCTTTTGCAGCCTCCATTCGGCTGGAGATGGTGATCTTACGGATGGATCTGGACGCAGCGTTCGGTGGGGAGACTGTGTTTCGGTTCAGGTGGTCGTCGGACATCTCTTCGCGTCGATGCTTCGCCGCGGGTCTGCAGTGTCTGTCGCGGCCGAGATAAAGAGACACCTGTTCGTTCAGGTGCCTCATTGTGCAGTTATCCGAAAACGTCCGGTCTGGAAGAAAGCCATCGGGAAAGTCTGAGCACTTTGGCACGGCTGGCGCCGAGAGTTTGGTCCCGATGGTGAACGGCTGGATTTTCCTCACGATGCTCTCCGACATGGTTCGTTCAGCACTTCTATATCACAAATAAAAAGTCCAAACTGTACTCGTTCCTCCTGAATTTAGTTGTCCACCTTCTTGTGCATGTTGAGAATGCACAGGACGCAGCCCAGGATGGCCTCCTTGGACTCCTGGGAACTGATCCGCTCCCAGACGTGGCGCAGCACGGTGCCGAGGTGCCCAGCAGCCGCCGTCAGGCTTCTGCGAAGGAGCTGCGCGGCAGAGGCTGCTAATCGGCTACTGAGGAGACTGACAACCAGAGAGCGCAGCAAGAGGAAAATGGCTGGCATGCTGCCGGAGAGAGAGAGAGAGAGGGAAGGAGGAGGAGGGGAAGCTTTCCTGAATGAGGGATGAAGTCACCGGCCCAGAGTTTCTGTCAGAGCATGTGCAAAGCACAGGCAGGGGGAGAGGAGGTTGTAAAGTCTGGCTGTCAAAACTTCCTCTCTGACTGAGAACAGAGGAGCCTGGCGATAAGAGCGGGACGGCGGAGACGGCAGGAGACCCCTGGGTGACCCTTTCGGTCAGGGCGAGGCAATGCAACAACGCAAAACAGAAGCGCTTACCTTTTGAACGTAGTGTAAATATTTAAAACTAGCAGATCGGCATGTTTGGGAATCTTCCCTTCAAGCGAAACATTCCAAAAATGAAGATGGTCTTCAGATGTCGTCCAGAAAAGATTCTTGATTTCAATTAAATGCAAAAACATCTGAAGTGTTTATGCTTTCAGCAGCTTCTGATGTACACTGAGAAATCTGGTGTTCTTGTCGCTGTCCGCTCTCAAATGAACCGCTTCAGACTTTCTCCTCACGTCTTTGTTCTGGGCCTCTGGAACAGTTGTTTCGACAGGTTTCGTAAGGGCACAAGCTAATTTAAGCAGAGGAATGCCATGTGTTCTGAACAAATGATGCCTTCAGGACTGACCTCTGACCCCTTGACAAAGTGTGGAGCTGACTGGTCACATTTACACAGCGGGTCTGAACAGCAGAGAAAACAATGTGATGAAGTGAGAAAGATGACGTGACGGGGTGAAAGTCTGTAAGAGAAGAAAGTTGTTTTAGAATATTTTCTACACCTCATACTAATATTAAACTTTGGAGTGTAAGTCATCCAGCACAGTCTTGCTATGGACCTGCAACACCCTAGCAACCTCGTAGCAACATATTAAAAACCACTGTGAAGACATTAGCAACTACTTAGAAATGATTAAAAACCACTCTGAAGACCTCAGCAACTACAGTACATAGAAACTGCCTGGCAACCACCAAGAACACTCTTAAAATGCCCTAGCAACTACTCAAAACACTTTCAATTGCAGTCGCATAGCAACACCCCGGCAACCACTTAGAACACCCTAGCAATGTACTCCAAACCACCCAGAATGCTATCAACCACCTGACAACCTCCTAGAAATGCCCTAAAATTACTCAGAACACCCTAGCAACCACATAGCACCGCACTGGTAACTACCTAGTACACCCTAGCAATGCCCTAAAATTATTCAGAACACCCTAGCAACTGCATAGCAACACCCCAGTAACCACCTAGAATACTATAGCATCAATGTTCTAAAATCATCCATAACACCCTAAGTAACAACTGCATAGTAACACCCAAGCAACCACTTAGAACATCATAGCAATGTCTTTAAATCACCCAGAACATCCTGGAAACCACATAGTAATGGTCTTACAACCATCTGGAATACTCCCACAATTCCATAGAATCCAGCCAGAACACCCAAGCAACAGCATAGCAACCATTTAGAACACCCTAATAATGTCCTAAAATCACCCAGAACACCCTAGCAACTGCATAACAACACCCAAACAACCACATAGAACACCACAGCAATGCCCTAAATTCATCTATAACACCCTAGAAACAGCATAGCAATGACCCAACAACCACCTAGAATACCCCCACCCCCACCCTAAGAACGGCCTAGCTAGTAGCAACCATTTAGAACACCCTCATAGTGCCCTAAAATCATCCCCATCACCACTTAACACCCTTGTAATGCCATAGAAAAAACACTCAGAACATTTCAGCATGGCAATACTCTAGCAACCACCCAGAACAGCCTAGCAACTGCATAGCAACCATTTAGAACACCCTAATAATGTCCTAAAATCACCCAGAACACCCTAGCAACTGCATAACAACACCCAAACAACCACATAGAACACCACAGCAATGCCCTAAATTCATCTATAACACCCTAGAAACAGCATAGCAACTGCATAGCAACCATTTAGAACACCATAGCAACTGCATAGCAACAGCTTTGCAACCACTTAGAACACCCTAGCACCAGCATAGGAAAAACCTAACCCTACCCTGAGCATCACAGCAGTGAGTTTTGCATAAGCAAATCTTCAGAAAATCTTTAGAAAAATTTTAAAAATCTTGTTAGCTCTGCCATTTGAACCGGCCGTACCACATGATGTCAGTTTTTACGAGGAGTCGTAACAAACGCTATAAATCTCTCACTCGCTCAGAGTAAAAGTGAAGAGACCATGATGAAGCGTTCTGAAATGAGAGAAAGCAATATTAATGTCACAACGGAGAAGCAGAAAAAAATTATGGGCACAAATTACAAAATATCTAAGCAAAAATATGTTTTCTTTAGTGGCTGTTCCTCTAAGACAGTGAGACAGAATGGAGATCAAAAAGAGACTTTCAGCGTCTCAAAGAGTTTCAAATGGAAGCTTATTTCAGCCACTGAAAAAAACTAAAAAGGTAATTGTGACTTTTTAACTCACGATTCTGACTTCTTTTCTCAGAATTGATATAAACTCACAACTGTAAGAAAGTAGTCATTTTTCCCTCAGAGTTGGCAACTTGCAACTGCGAGTTTATATCTCACAATTCTGAGAAAAGAAGTCAGAATTCAGAGTTTATATCATGCAACTGCAAGAAAAAAGTCAGAATTGTGAGTTTATATCATGCAATTACGAGAAAAAGTCAGAATTGCAAGGAAAAGTCAATTGCGAGATACATAGAGCCAGAATTCTTAATTTTTAACTCACAATTGTGAGGTTACATCTAACAATTCTGAGAATAAAAGTCAGAATTGCGTATTTATATTCTCAGAATATTTATATACACTCAATTCTGACACTCAAGTTTATATCATGCAATTCTGAGAGAAAAGTCTGAATTGTGAGATAAAAAGTCGCAATTACCTTTTAAAAATTTTTATTCAGTGGCGGAAACGGGCTCCCATAGTTTCAGAATAGATCTCAACAAGTCAAAAGTCACTTATATCCTCATTACTTTACACACCTGACATGTTTGAACAATTTCATTTCTATTTCTCTTTGCATTTTTGGAGAAACCGCTGATGTTTCAATGAAACAACTGAAACTGTTCTCTTAGGGCAATCAAATTTTCATCCAGGTTATTTTAAGCCTCATTAAATACTCAGAAAGGACATTTTAACGTAAGTAGTTTAGCATTTCACCAATATTTCAGGATTAGTTTATCATTTAGCAGATCCGTCAGTCGGCAGCGGGCCATATGCTTGCGCTGGTCCTGGTTATGACACGGTTAATGACTGTTGTAAAAGGCTCTGGTTTCACGATGAAGTCATCCACACACAGCCTTTAATGTGTTGCAGCTTGAACATCAGAGATAATTCTATAAATGAGGAGGGGCCACGAGCCAAACGGGTGGAGTTTAGAAAATGCTGGATCATCATTTCACATGATGTCGCAGCTCAAAAGCTGTGCTAATATTACAGTTCTTAGGTAAGACTGTTAAAAACTGTACTGTAACATGCCAAAACATATTTATCAGCATACGCATAGACAATAAATGACTGGTTCAAGGAACTGTGGAATGAGGTCACTGAAATACAATTCTTAAAATTCTTACAATTAATTTGGCAGAATATGACCTCAAATGTATGGTTTAAATTGATGTAAAAGGCAAAATAAAAACTTTTTGCTCACTTGTGTTGTTACGGTATAATGACAAAAGATCTCGTTCTCATTACTGCAATGCGAAAAAAAATATGATATATTATTTAAGTTGTAAAGTTTTATACAGCATGAGTATTTATTTAATATATGCTGACTTAAAAATATATATTGTGCAAATGTTATTGTATTTCAACAGTGAGAATAAACGAAAACTCTAAAATTAAATTAAAATTCAAAAATACAACTCAAATTACTCAGAAAAATAATTCAAAACAACTCACAAAATAGATAGAAGTTAGGGGAATTAAATATTTTTCTAAAAACGTAAAAATGCAAATAATAATAAGCAACAGCCAAGCAACCACCCAAAATACAAATCCACAAATCCAGAGTGGAAGGTAAAATAAAAGGGAATCCGAGGGCTTGGCACGGCAAAATTAAATCAATGTGCAAATCTGTGAAAAAGGCGGATCGAAATGAAGTTCCGGGAATTGATCCCCAAGATTTTGTAAAAATTGCTAATGTAATCAACACAAAGATAGTCAAGGTGTCCCAATCTCTCCCGCCCCTTATATGTGCAGATTTACCTTCTTACCTCCTATCTCTACCCTTGCCTACTATCTCAGAATGGGATGTGTATAGAAGATTGTCCTCTATTAACTATCACAAATCTCCCGGCCCAGACATGATCCCTCCAAAAATACTGAATGAGTTTGCATGTGAAATCAGCAACTCCATATGTACATCATTAATAGCTCCCTCGCGGAAAGTGTTGTTCCTAGACAATAGGGCCTTTCGCACTGCGGGAACCTTTTCATAGTACCAGAACTAATTGTGGAACTACCCACTTTTTGGCGTTTTCGCACCTCCGAAACTGGGCGCAATTTTAGTACCGGACTGCCTTTTTCGAGAACCAAATTAGAGAGCAGGCACTTGTAGCAAATGTAGCACTGCCAGTTGTCCTCCTTTCCGTTCTTTCAATCGCTTTACGTATATGACGACATTCCATGTCCATTATTGTGAAACCCGTGAGACACAACAAAAATACAGCTCCGATCACAGCGTCCTCCATCCTCCTGTTGTTAACGGTGTTCTTCTTTGTTTCTGTTGTTGAATGCCGTGCACAAATGACGTCGCTGTCGACCGGCTTACGTCACTTCCTAGTACACACTGTCAGTGCGAATGCAACCCTTTAAATGGTACTGGGAAATAGTTCGCGCAAAATCGTCCCAGTACTTTAGTACTGTACATTTAGTTCTGGAACTAAAGCGGTGCGAAAGGCCCTAATGGAAAGAGGCTCCTATCGTACCCATACCAAAATCTTCCCCCCGGATATTGAGAAATCTGTTGATATTGATATCTCAGCTGTCTCAAAAATTTGTGAGAAATTTGTTGAGCAAAAGCCTCATTCCATGGATTTGTAATTTTATGTCTAATCGTCATCAAAGAGTGTGTTATCAGGGGTATCTATCTGATTGGGAATATCCCTCATGTGGAGTGGCTCAGGGAACCATACTGGGGCCCATAATCTTTCTAGCACTGATTAACAGACCACTGGAAATATGTGGACAACATGACATGGCCCAGAGGTGGACTCCTCATCTGCCCTGTACTCTCCAACAGACGTTGAATGATCTTGGCATCTGGGTAGAGAAACATAAAATGAAACTCAACTCAAAGAAATGCAAGGTTTTTCATGTCACCCGCATGAAACAGATACCAGCTGGGTCATGGATTTCTATAGATCAGGACACTTTGAAAATCTGTGACTCCGTTAAAGTTGTAGGCGTTTAGGGATGGTCAAGTGGATCACACGTTGTCAAGCTTTTTGCTCTCTGCCGGCTAAAGAAATTTGGCGTTCGAGATCAAGAATTGGTTATCGTTTATACAGGATTATGTGCGCCCTGTGTTAGAGTACGCAGTTCCTGTCTGGCACAGTTTGTTGACTACTGATCAAGTTAAAAGGCTGGAAAGTGTGCAGAAACGGGTCTGTAAAATGATACTGGGTCAAAGGTATCAAGGATATTCTGATGCCCTCTCCCTTCTTGGATTGTGCACACTAGCAGAGAGACGAGTCCAGCTGTGCCTTGATTTTGCTAGGAAGCTTTCCAAGTCTAGTTTTAGAGACTGGCTACCACCACTTCGGTCGAACAGAAAAATACAGGAGATCACCTATTCCCTATATGAGTAGACTTTTAAATGATTATGGATTTTAAAAAGTACTTTGTGTATTCTTATGATGAATTGTGTATTCTACTTTGGAGTAAATTGGTATTGACATTTCATTGCAACAGCAAAATAATTCAGTGTTCCTTAATGATGAACATCCTTAGGTACCTTTAATGATGCTGAAAAAGTCAATAAACTACAAATAATCCTGAAATACCTTAACAAAAGGCAATATATATATATATACATATACTTTTTTTTTTTTGGGCTCGCTTGTGTCTAATTTGCATTTTCCCCAAAATCCCCATCATTACGGTAATGACATTACTGCAATGAAAAGAAAAGAACGATGTATTATTTAAATTGTAAAGTTTTTACACATCATGAGTAATTATTTAACATATGCTGACTTAAATGTAATAAATACTGTGCAAATTTTACAGTATTACAACATTGAAAATAATGGAAATTATAACTAAAAAATAAAATAAATTACAACTCATAAATAAAAATTACAAACTCAAAAATTACTGAAAAAAAAAATCAAAAAAATTCAAACATAATTAGAATTTGGGCAATTATATACACTTAATTGTCATGAAAATAAATGTAAGCAGTGTTAATAAAATTTTCGAAATAGGCTTAATTTTCTCTATAAAACATATATAAATATATAATAATAAGCTATAATAAAGCAGCATAGCAACACCCAGGCAATCACTTTAAAGAAATCACTTTTTGTTTTATTAAAAAAAATATATATATATACAGTATCTATATACTTTAAATTAGAAAATGCCAAATCTAGTTAGGCTTAATTTTCTCCTTTGAAGTTTTATTAGTCTTCAAACAAGGCTTAGTCTTGATACTATTTAGAAACTAAAAAGGAAAATATTTGTATAAAGAAGAGTAGAGAAAATAAACCAAAACCACGGACAGTAAGACTGCCGTCTCTTGCATGTCAAATAAGAGAGGTGTGCGTATGGTTCTTGTTTGAACAAATATTTTGCTCGTCTCTGAACATGATCCGGCGGCGGGAAGCTGACGCTGAGCTAGATGATATCATGCCCTCCCAAGATGATGATAAAAGACATGCTGGCATGAGCTTTACTGCAGTCAATAAAGGCGACAATCTCTGAGATGAGCGCTGATGTCATGGCGTGACTGCGCTCATGAAAATGTGTGGTCGGATGCTCTTTTCTCTGCTCTTTGATTACTCGACTTCATCACCAGGCTTTGGTTTGGGGGTACGAGGCTTTATGATTTATGACAGAAAATTTACTTTTTGCTTGCTTGTTGCTCACATTTGTCATTTACATTTCCCCACGCAGTCGCATTACGTAATGCCACAAGATCTCATTCTCATTACTGTAATGCAAAAAAAATGTATATCTTTTTTTACTTTTACAGTTGTTATAAATCATGAGTATGTATTTAACATGTGCTGACTTAAGAAATATTGTGTAGATTTTACTGTATTACAAACAGTGAGAATAATAAAATACAGCTCAAAATACAACTCAAATTACTCAAAACAAATTGAATTTGAGGGATTAAATGTACTAAAGTGTCATGAAAATAAATGCAAAAAGTATGAATAAAATAGCCTAAATAGGCTTAATTTTCTCAATGAAAACATTAAAAAGTGATAAAATAATATTAAGATAAATAAATACAAATAATTTAATATTTTTTATTATTAATAATAATAATTTACATTACACCTTTCATTAGATTTTCAAAGTAATATTTATTTACTTTTAATTTATCTATCATTTTATCTATAAAAGGCTATATTCATGGCAAAATCAAGAGTAATAAAATTTAATCATAACAATACTTCAATGAATTGTATACAATAATTTAACAATATTAACTTTGCAAATAAACTAAACTAAACAAAAATCAATAATAATAATATATAAAAGCTTTCAATTTTATATTTAATTACAATTCTAATATTTTCCCAGGTGAAACTTAAAAAAAAAAATCCTTTAATGTAATATAAAAATATTGCCTAATATAATTAAAGCAGGACATTCATATAAAATGTGGTTTAGTCAGTCATGCAGTTTTTTCCACTTTTTGGAAATTCAATATGTTTTTTTTTTCAAAGTAATATTATTATTAATAACTATTAATTATTTCATGATCATGCATTTGCAATCTATCAGAACGTTAATTAGTTTTCATAGTATTCACAAACTTTCTGTAGGGAAACTAGTTTTGCAGGCACAGTCAAGCTGAAAAAGTGGGTTGATGTGCATTTGTTAGAATAAATCAACAGGATGTCTTTTATTTACACAAACGAGCACAAACCACATGTGCCACGCATGATAAATACGTCTAGCCACATCCGTGCCACACACGCAGCATATATCAAGGGCCTCATTAGAGAAAATTACAGCTCTGCATGGAGACAATGGGCCTATTTACTTGACAGAAGGCAAGTATCACATCAGTTTGATCTCTTACTCGGATGCTCTGAATAAATGGAGAAGCTCAAGATGTTCAGACGTTATGACCACAAAGAAAGAAAAACCATTTGATGTGCTTGATCACTGGAAAAGCATGCGGGTCAACTGCTGCTCGTTTATACTGAATGACTTCACAGGGAAGAAAAATCACAAACTACAGCTTTACATTTGTTGAAGAAAACTTGCTGTTTGTCAATGCCAAAGCCCAAAATTCATTCGCTTAGTAAAATAACTGCGCTTCTCCTCAACAAAGGCATCATTCATGTCTGTACAAGTTAAGCTCCAAACTTTAATGCTTAGATTTGAGGTTTTGTTCAAATCCCCAACCCTGTGAGCAACAGTCATGACATCTCTCTCTCATCTCCATCGTTTCTCCAATAGACAATCAATGGAAGCAAATGGAGACTTTTGCTAGATTTTCTTTCTAAGAAAAAGGCCTTACATGTCTCCTCTAGCATTTCAGAAGAGATCTGAACGATGTCTCAAACCGTGTCTGCTATCAAAAGTCATAGATATCAATATGAACTCACACATTTATCATTAAATACTTCCAAAACCAAATGATTGAAAAATAAAAATGGCCTCAAATGAATGAGCCGCCACGTTAACCTCTCGATACTCTTCATAATTGTCAATAATAGACTCACTTGGGGCTGTACTTTTAAAAGTTGAAACACAACCAAAAATGTAATTAAGTCTTCAACACACTGGGGGGAAAAAATGCTGTAGAAACAATTTTCACTCATTCACTAATAAACATGCATTCACATATTTACCAATAAAATAATGTTGTTGGTTTAAAAAAACTGTGGAATGAGATCATCGAAATGCTATTTCAATTCTTAAAATTAATTTTACACAGACAAGTTGTCTAGATATTTCAGTATGGTTTAAATTTATATAAAATGGAAAATAAAAACATTACCCATTATGACAATAGACTTCATTCTCATTACTGCAATGCTAAAAAAAAAAAAAAAGATATATTATTTAAATTGTAAAACTTCTATTTAACATATGCAGACTTAAATAAAAAAAATTATATTGTGCCAATTTTACGGTAAAACAGTGAGAATAAGAAATTAACAGCATAGCAACACCCTGGCAACCACCAAAAACATCATAGCAATGCAATACAAATACTCAGAACACCTTAGAAACTGCATAGCAACACCATGGCAACTCAGAACACCTTAGCAACACCCTGGCAACCACCTATAACATCGTAGAAATACAATATAAACACTCAGAACATATGAGCCCGACCGATATGGTTTTTTTGGGGGGCCGATACCGATATTAGGGAGTAAAAAAAGACCGATATCGATATATCGGCTGATATTCTTTATGTGTAGGCTATATTATAGTACAGTATAGTCAAAAGTTTGGACACTTCCCATTCGTGTGTCCAAACAAATAACTAATAACTAATAACCAACAGGGGCAGGTTTATGCAGGAAGCACAGCTTTTCCAAATGTAAACATCTAAAATGAATAAATAATAATAATTAACATTTAAAAAAATTTTTTCACAAATTCTGTGTTTTGTGTTTTCTGGTAATCAAATGAACATGCAGAACATGCATATTTAAATAAGTCTTTTTGCAGTTTAATATTCACAGACACAGTCTATATATATGTACTGACCTGTTTTTTACTTATTCATCAAAAATAAGAAATTCCATGAAATTCCACGTTACAGTAAATTACGTTTTTATGACTGGATTCCACGATACCGTCCATGTTTTCTGCATCGCGGAAATCATTGGGCCCTACTAATGTAGCAAATGAATATGATAAGCTCATTGTGAGAGTAAAAGACGGGGACATTGTTGTTTATTTACTTAGCATTGAGTCTCTCCAATTCAGTATGGTTTAAATTTATATAAAATGGAAAATAAAAACATTACCCATTATGACAATAGACTTCATTCTCATTACTGCAATGCTAAAAAAAAAAAAAAAGATATATTATTTAAATTGTAAAACTTCTATTTAACATATGCAGACTTAAATAAAAAAAATTATATTGTGCCAATTTTACGGTAAAACAGTGAGAATAAGAAATTAACAGCATAGCAACACCCTGGCAACCACCAAAAACATCATAGCAATGCAATACAAATACTCAGAACACCTTAGAAACTGCATAGCAACACCATGGCAACTCAGAACACCTTAGCAACACCCTGGCAACCACCTATAACATCGTAGAAATACAATATAAACACTCAGAACATATGAGCCCGACCGATATGGTTTTTTTGGGGGGCCGATACCGATATTAGGGAGTAAAAAAAGACCGATATCGATATATCGGCTGATATTCTTTATGTGTAATGTGTAGGCTAGTACAGTATAGTCAAAAGTTTGGACACTTCCCATTCGTGTGTCCAAACAAATAACTAATAACTAATAACCAACAGGGGCAGGTTTATGCAGGAAGCACAGCTTTTCCAAATGTAAACATCTAAAATGAATAAATAATAATAATTAACATTTAAAAAAATTTTTTCACAAATTCTGTGTTTTGTGTTTTCTGGTAATCAAATGAACATGCAGAACATGCATATTTAAATAAGTCTTTTTGCAGTTTAATATTCACAGACACAGTCTATATATATGTACTGACCTGTTTTTTACTTATTCATCAAAAATAAGAAATTCCATGAAATTCCACGTTACAGTAAATTACGTTTTTATGACTGGATTCCACGATACCGTCCATGTTTTCTGCATCGCGGAAATCATTGGGCCCTACTAATGTAGCAAATGAATATGATAAGCTCATTGTGAGAGTAAAAGACGGGGACATTGTTGTTTATTTACTTAGCATTGAGTCTCTCCAACTAGGTGACAACGTAGCATTAAATCACCATTCAACAGATTCAAACCACCACTGCACTGCCATCTATTGGACTGCAGAAAGATACTAACTATCTGCTATGTTACTGACTGTACTGACAAACTATGCTGACACCGTGTCTGCGCCGCAACAGGACGCGACAAAGCCACCGTTGAAATTCATTTGAACTTTGTGTCAGCACGTCATAAATAGAACGAGGCATCAGTTTACTGCATCCAGTGTAGACAACATCACTGATTATAATGGGTTCTATTCAGGCACGTGCACAGGTAGGGCTCAACCTGTGCAGAGCACATGCCCTTTTTGCCCTTACACTCCGAAGTGCCCTTTTTTTTGGTGATGGTGTTTTTGTTTCTTCCTTCAATAAATCAATGGTATTGGTCACCCTTTACATCTGTCTGTCTGCTTTACAAATATTTAGCTAATGAAAGGTATTAAAAAGAGCTCGTGACTAAATCTTGTTGGATCCGCTCAAACTGTCAGTAAACCTCATAACTCCACCCCCTCTATCTTGACTGAATGAACTGAAGTTCCACAGCAGCTGAACTAGGCCGGTATAAACACCAGCATTGACTGAGTGGCCGCGATCAGCTCCGGGGGCCGTAACACAGGCTTTAATGCGCCGCAGATGCGTTCCTAGATGCGCAGATCAGCTCTAGTCTCTAACGTCACTGAATCTGCTGTTAAAAATGAACCATCCATTCATCATATCATCATGCAAAACTAAGAATTTGAATCATTGTAATGTGACGATCAAATATAGGTGCGGGTGGGTGGCGGGCGGATAATTTGAAGCAGCGGACTCGGGTGAAGTTTTTGAGCTCATCCGCGCATCTCTACAATACACTGACCTAGGTCGCCAGTAGCAAACAATGGAGCGCGCTCTGCTGGACAAACTAAGTAATTACACCATTCAGAAGCATTTAATCTGCGTTATATGTTCTGCAAAAAAATTTTCATATCGGCGGCATATTCGCCGACACGATATATCTGCGACAGGCTCATATCGGCCAATAATATCGGCAAAACGATATATCGGTCGGGCTCTACATTGCAATGCAATAAAAATAGCGACCACCAATAACATCATAGCAATGCAATACAAACACTCAGAACACCTTAGAAACTGCATAGCAACACACTAGCAACCACCCTTAACTTAGCAATGCAATAAAAACACTCAGAACACCTTAGCAACAGCATAGCAACACCCTGGCGATCACCCATAACAACACAGAAATGCAATACTTACACTCAGAACACCTTAGCAACACCCTGGCAACCACCTATAACATCATAGCAATGCAATAAAAAAATACTCAGAACACCTTAGAAACTGCATAGCAACACCCTGGCAACCACCTATAACATCATAGAAATACAATACATACAAACACTCAGAACACCTTAGCAACACCCCGGCACCCACCTATAACATCATTGCAACGCAATAAAAACACTCCGAACACCTTAGTAACATCATAGCAACACCCTAGCAACCACCAATAACATCATAGCAATGCAATACAAACACTCAGAACACCTTAGAAACTGCATAGCAACACACTGGCAACCACCCTTAACTTAGCAATGCAATAAAAACACTCAGAACACCTTAGCAACACCCTGGCAACCACCCATAACAACACAGAAATGCAATACTTACACTCAGAACACCTTAGCAACACCCTGGCAACCACCCATAACAACACAGAAATGCAATACTTACACTCAGAACACCTTAGCAACACCTTGCCAACCACCTATAACATCATAGCAATGCAATAAAACACTCAGAACACCTTAGCAACACCATGGCAACCACTTACATTATTCCAGCGTTGTGGCGGTACATTTTTTTATTATTATTTTGGTAGAAAGTGCCAAACTAGTTAGGCTTTACTTCAGTAGAAAGTCTAAAATTGTATTTTCTCAACAACAAAAAAAAGGACTCCAATAATCTTTGTTTTATTTAAGACAGTGCAGAGGTGCTGACTGAAATCTGGTCATAATACAATTCCCATACAAAGCGAAAATGTCTATGTGTGCAGGAACTAAATGTGTTTGGTTTTGGCTGTTCTCCTACACTAATACAGCGACACAAACAACCAGCTATGGTCAGGATCACCCACTCATTTCACTGTTAAACATGAAGGAATTGACAGCTGAATAAGATGACAGCAAGCACAAACACAACATCACAGAAAGGACGGCTGGTTTGACTCGTCAAGCTGGTGAATGAGAAGTTTGTGAAAACAAAGGCGAAAGTCAACCAAGAGGCAGACGAAAACGCTGGCAAAGTACTGGTGAAGTCATAAATTTGCGGTGCGAGTATCTTGTTTGTCTTGAATTCCAGAGTCGTGAGCTAAAGCTCTCGTGTTTTTGTCGTGGGACGCCTAGACACTTGACCTTCACTGTAATCTCTGAATTGCTTTATTCTGTCCCCGCAAAAGTAAATAATGCACATTCATTTGTTTTACGCCTCAAGCATGCATATTTAAAGGCGAAACACAACAGGATGGATTGTTCAGTGCTCCGTCTCGGGTTTTAAGGAACATTAAGCGTCAGACTAGGCCCTCTGGCACCCAACAGCTATGACTTCATCCCTTTATCATTGATTTAATATGTTCAGAAATGTGCTAGAGATATGTACCGAGTTACATACACGCACAATCTGAGAGGAGTGCATGCCTCACGGCTGACGTCTGCATACACCTGGAGCTGTGTGGCCTTAGTCATGTTTCACTGAACCCCAACAACAGCTCATGTTATCAATGCAAAGAGACGCCAGCGAAAAGAGACCATTCACCACAAAAATAACAGACTCATTAGTCAAGAGCTCAGTGACAGCTGCAGTGCCACTGATCTGGACAGCAATGCTATATTAATAAATAATAATAATTGTTTAATTTATATACATAGAACCTTTCCATAGCTCATGGTTGCCTTATAAAAAAAATCAACCAAACATAACTGCAAAAATCATTTTAAAAATAATGTTGCCACAATACAACAACTTAAAGATGAAGTGTCATAAATTAGTGATAAATTAGTTTAATTTATATAGCACTTTTGCATAGCTCAAGGTTGCTTAACAGTAAAATAAAAAATAAAAAAAAATTCAAATTTAACCACCAAACATAATTGCAAAAATAATTACATTTTTATTTTGCGACCATAACACAACTTAAAAATGAAGTGTCAAGTACACACCAATAATAATATAATAATAGTCCCATTTATAGCATCTTTCCATAGCTCAAGGTTGCTTCATAAAATAAAATAAATAATAAAATAAATAATAAAATATTAAAATGTAACCACCAAACATACTTACAAAAATATTGTTCCACAATATCATAAAAATAAAAAAGAAATAAAATAAAACATTTAAATTTAACCACCAAACAATTGCAAATTGTTATTTATTTTTTTGCCATTGCTATAAAGTTGCTAAGGTGTTCATGCGGTTTGCAGCAGATGTAACAGCGACTGTATTCCTGCAACAGAACAGACATGGATAAAGCCAGGCTGAACTCTTTACATTTGCAGTCATGTGCTCAAACAAATGAGATCAGCCTGTATGTTGACACCAAGCGGAAGCATAAAGCCCAGAGCTGGACGGACATCAGAGGCTGTGTGGAGGTCCACTGCACATACGCAACCTCCACGTGTAGCCCTACATGTCAACGATCAGTCACGTCAGTCTCAGTAACACTCCTGCTGATTATGTCACATCTCAAATAAGGCTTGTTCTCAGTTTCAGCAAGATCTGGGCTCAGACATGGGCACCTTGGAGGTGAGATGCTTTCTCTCATTTTGCAAGCTGTTTGATTGTTGTGCATCACTGAGAGGGAAAAAGAGACAAAGATATAGATGATGCCAGCAATAATTTAAGATATCAATATAGTAATGTGTTTGAAGAATCTACTTGCACTTGCAAAAGCTACTCTTTCTCTCTTTTTGCTATCAGAAAAAGTCCTTCCAGAAGAACTGCCTCATATTGAGAACATTTAAGGCCAACATACTCGAGTATGTGAATGCAAACACTTCTAGCAACTCAAACTTGATTCATGGGTCGTTGCATTACGTGTCAAAGTGCAATTCGTAAAGCAATTTGCATGCAAGGCATTGCATTCTCAGTTAGTTAATTTAGTTCGATTGTTCTTGCAATGCACTGAAACATCCATGTATGGGTTTGCATGCTTCAAATATTTATATAATAATAATAATTATTAAGAATGGTCCTCAAAAGGCCAGCTTATTTGTACTGCATGCAACTTCCTACTTCACCACCAAACATGCTGCCCAAATATAATAAAAAAAAAAGTAAGTAAAGATGAGTTATTATTACATTATATTAAATTATATCAATATATTATTAATATTAATCAATTAAAAAATGACCAAACAAACAACTGCAAAATGATTTGATTTTTGTTACCTGCATACAAACATTTTAAAATGAAGTGTCATTTATGCACCACTATTTTTATTATTATTTATATTTTATAGCACCTTTCCACAGCTCAAATTTGCTTTAAAATAAAATTAAATAAAATTAAATTAAATTTACCCACCAAAACTAACTGGAAAAATAATTAGATTTTTATGTTGCCTCCATACCACAACTTAAAAATTAAGTGTGTCAGTTATGCAGCACTAATAATAATAATAATAATAATAATAATAATTTCAATTTATACAGTACCTTTCCATAGTTCAAGCCTGATTTAAAATAAAATAAAACAAAATAGATTTTTATATTCCCATGATGGCGTTGTTGGTACCACTCCTTGATGATGGTAATACTACTAATAATAAATAATAATGGTAATAATATTAAATTAGAAAATGTTCCAAATGTGTCCGGCTACGCTGATAACCATCTTAAACGACTGAAATGAAACATATGTGAGTCTCAGTCTTGCCAAATGACGAAATGCTCTACTTTTGATTTGTGGTCAGATGCGTAGACATTTCTCAAGATCGTTCCCTCAGATCCAAATTTAAAACAAGAACAATGTGTCCATTTACAATCAGCGGCACCAGAGGGGAAGAACGCAGACAGCAGGGCTGAAACAATGCAGCGCTCAAGCCTGTGCAAGTCATCAATGCATCTCTGTAGCGCAACAACCCTGCTTTTGTGCTGCTTCGCTCAATCAAAACTAGATTTGTCTCAATCGGAAGTCAATTAGTGACATTGGGACTCACAGACTTATCTGAAGCAGGAACCCAAGCCGTATCTATAGCAACTAGAACCAGTGTTGTTTTAGTGACAGACTATCATAGTTTTTATTAAATATCTTCTGTAGAGCTGCTTTATTGCTGAATCGGATTTGTTTCATAACTCATGAACTCTGTGACATCGACATGAACTGAATTGAATCAACATTGCATTTTCTATTGCCTTCTGTAGAGCTTAAGGATGAAATTGTATTTGTTTCATAATTAAAAAACGTTGCAACATTAATACTGTTATTTATTGTTTATTATCACTATTTGAAACAATCTGCATTGTATATAAGGCTAAAACTTACTTGACTTAACATTTTGAATTAGCTTTTATTTTTTACATTTTTCGTTTTCATTAAAATTTTTAAAGTTTTCATAGTTTTGTTGTTTTTGTAATTTTTAGTAGTTTTCTTTTAACTATATAGCTTTTATTAATTTTATTTCGGTATTAGTTTCAGTTATTTTAGTCCATCAAGTTAAACTAAATTTAAATGAGAAATGCTGACTTGGCAACTAGCTGAAATAAAAGAAAAAAAAAATCAAGTTTTTATACTTTATTTCAGTTAAAGATTATTTTTCATTTTAAGTAATGAGATACATTGAGATACAATTAAAGATTTTATTAATATTTTGAATAATTTTTTTTTTTTTTTTACAATTTCATTTTAATTTTAAAGTTTCATTTTCATAAAAAGTTAATTTTGTTGTGTTTTTATCATTTTGAGTATTTTTTTTTTTTTATATATCTACATAGTTTTTATTTATTTTTATTTCACTTTCAGTTTTAGTTATTTTAGTAGATCAAGTTACACCAAATTAAAACGAGAAATGTTGTCTTGGCAACTAGCTGAAATAAAAAAGTTTTGATTTGATGTTTTTTATTTCATTTTTATTTCAAGTAACAATTAAATTTGTTTGTGGTTTTAGCAGTTTTCTTTGAGATACTATTATAATTTTCATTATAATATTTATTTTACTTAGAATTTTTTTATTATTTTTCGTTTTAGTTTTATTATTTTAGTACATTTTTGCTTATTTTAGTAAATCAAGTTACACTAAATTAAAATGCGAAATGTTGCCTTGGCATCAACTAGCTGAAATAAAAAAAGTTAAAGGTTTTTTTAATATTTGATCAAGTAACGAAAATGTGTGTGTGTGTGTGTGTGTGGTTTGAGTTTTCTTTGCGATAACAGTATAATTGTATTCATATTTTGAATTTGTTTTTATTTTATTTTTCATTTTAATTTTAGTTGAGTTTGATAGCTTTGTAGTTTTTAGCAATTTTATTTCAGTTTTATTATTTTAGTACATTTTTAGTTATTTTAGTACATCAAGTTACATTACATTAAAACTATAAATGTTGCCTTGGCAACTAGCTGAATTTTACTTCAGTTAACCTTTATTTTTTCAAGTAACTTTTTTTTTAGCGGTTTTCTTTGAGACACTATTATAGTTTTTATTAATATTCTTAATCAGTTTTTATTTTTCTATTTTAATTTGAAAGTTTCAGTAGTTTTGCTGTGTGTTTTTAGCATTTCTAGTTTTAGTTAACTATAATAACCATCTAGAGACTTTACCAGTCATCAAACACCGAACAATGTGTTACAAGCCTCTCAGAGTCTCTACATTCATCTCAATATAAAGTGCGCCTCGCGTGGCAATCAAGCCAGAAGGAAATGGACCGGCATGAGGTCACGTTCTGTGGTCATCTATGTAATGCTGGAGCCCAGTTTCCCACTTACTGTACTCTGGACTTTTTACCCCCTTCAATTACTGTGATGGAGGGTTTAACCTTTGACCCATGATGTAATCGCCGTCGGTCAGGTGGCTGCAGCCTTCATTACGCAGGAGGTTTATGAGAAACATCAAGAGGTTTGGTTAAACACAAGGACGCAGCTGTGGAAGCGCAAACACTGTGAGTCTTTCTCGCATTTCTCACCCAACAGGTATGACGTTTAATCGCAGGAAATGTGTACAGCCTGTAAGCTGTAATCAGAGAGCCAGACGCACCAGACCGTCTGCTGATGTAACGAGCGAATTCTTGCCTTTCTCTAGATGCGCAAATTGGTACTGAGCCACGCTGGCGAAAAGCATCCTCAGCAATCCTATTAGTCTGTGTCTGTATGTTTTTATAGGTGTTCGATAAGAGATAAAAATCAAGAATATCTTAACTGCATGTACTGTTGCAAAATGTAAACTATATTATCTGCTAAATGCAACTTTAAGGCATGAAGATATTATAAACATTAACATCAAAATGTTCTTTAAAGCTGCTTAGAAGCAATGTGTATTGTGAAAAACATATGAATGAATTTTACTTGACTTTGTCGAGTCGGCGTTTGTGTTCATCCTCTCTCAGATGGAAGAAGTTTTTGTTGTTCGGTTCCAGGCATCGTCTGAATCTCCGAAACATCATCTAGGGCAATAAAAAGATAACAGATGAGCACATGTTTGTGCACACACATCACACCGGTGTGTGTCTGTAGAAAGTGTGTGTTGGATCAGATGGAACTTGAAGTTTATTTAGCAAATGCACAACAATACAGCATGCAGCAATACTTCCTGCCAATGAAATGCTGTTTATGCAAATTTTAAATAAAATAAAAATAATTTAAAAAAACTAAATAAATAAAATAAAAAATATTACCCAACAAACATAAATGTAAAAAAAAAAAAATTTGAATTATATGTTGCCACCATGTTGATGCTGCTACTTGCCATGCCATTGCTATATGGTTGAAATAAAATAAAATAATAAAATAAAATAAAATAAAATAAAATAAAATAAAATACAAAAAAAATACAAATAAAATAAAATAAAATAAAATAAAAAATAGTTACCCAGTAAAAATTAATGCAAAAAAATAATTGCAATTATATATTGCCATCATGGTGATGCTGCTACTGGCCAGGCCATTATGGTTGCTGTAAATAAATAAAAATAATATAAAATAAATAAAACAAAGTACAAATTTAATTAAATACTCACCAAAAATAAATGCAAAAATATGCTATATGGTTGCTTTAAAATAAAATAAAAAAGACAATAAAAATAAAATAAATTAGGTGTTCTGTGGGTTTGTAGCATGTTGCTAGGGTATTCTTGTTGCTGCACATGTTGCGTCTGCAAATAAAATAGATAAGATAGAATTACAAAACATTTAAGGCAAGAACCCCAAACAAATCACTAACCGTAAGCATTAATAATTTTCTTACAATTTATGATTTACAAATTGGTGCACAATAAAATATGTGGGAAAATTTCATAGGCACTGTTTTGGATCCTCAAAGAATCTTTCATTGAACCATTTTTGCCTTAGCATTAGGAACATTTTTATAATCTGAAGAACCTTTTGTGGAATGGATGTTAAAGATTCTTCATGGAACAAGAGATGCCGACAAAGAATTGTATTTTTAAGTGAGTATAAAAGTCACTTGAAGAGGCAAAGGCTTGTGGACGAGATCCTACATGTTGTGAAAGCGAATGTGTTTCTTCATACAGTAATGGACAAATGTTTGTGAGCCTTGAGACAGGCGGCGAGAAGACAGCTGGAGAACACACGGCTCAGCATCTGCTATCCTGCTGAAGTCAGTGTGCCAGGTGCTCGAATCAGCTGTTTAAATCCCACATTCATCTGCACAGCTGATGGCTCGCTTTTCAGCATCACACTTGCAGCTCAATTTAAATGTGCACCAAATATTTTTTATGTTTTTCACTGGTATACAGCAATGGTCTATAGTTATAGACTTCAAACTATTTATAAAATGTTATATAAACTTAAATGAAATGAATATTAAATAAATAAAAATATTAAATAAATAAACTTTATACTATTTATAAAATTGAAAACCAATTTATAATTAGTTTTCAGCTGGTTTTGCTTCAGGACAGATTTTATATTGAGATCAAGTAGCATCACAGTATCTATAGGGCTGGGTTTTGACACAAATTTCACGATTCGATTCTCATTCACAAGCTTGCGATTCGATTACCAATTCGATTCAATGTCGATTATTTTGGATACAGTACATGCCAAATGTTCTCAAGGAAAAACAAAATCTCTCAACTAATGCTGTAAAATATACATGAGAGTCAGTTGGTACATTACTTGTACAAAAGTAGCAAAACTTCTTTAAAATCAAACATAAAACTGAACAGAAGCCCAACAGTATGCAAACATATTAACATGACAGAGGCAGAAATGGTAAATCGACAATTTTGTAAAAGCAGAAGTGTGATTTACCAGCCAAACACAATGAACAAACCAGGGTACTTTTCATTAACTAAAACTAAAACTATTAAAATATTTTTGTTCATTAAAATAAAGCTGAAATAAAATAAATATTTAATTAAAAAAAATTTAAAATGAGAATTCTACCTTGGCAACAATCTGAAATAAGTTTATGTTGAAGCACTAAATTTACTAAATGAAAATAAATAAAAACTAAAACCCGAAATAAACCTGAATATTAATTACAAACGAATAATATTAACTAATATTTAAAAAAATGTATATAAAAATGACAAAAGCACATACAAATGACTAAAAATTAAAAATAAAAGTTAATTCTAAATATTAATAAATTATAATGTTATATAAATAATACTAAAATAACACTGGAACAAACACTAAGCAAAATATTGTATTAGTATTATCCTTCAGCGTCAACAACAAAATGTATGGTATTTTGCTACTGTATATGATTTATTATGGTTATCAGCATTTTATTATTTTCATTTACCACTGCTGTCTGTGACCGAACAGAACAGACTTGTGAAATGATTTTTGGTCGTGTGACACCAAGTGAAAACCACTGATATATTAATTATTTTCAACTCTTATGAGTGGACGCAATATTAAACAGTACTATTAATCTCATTATGTAGCTGATAAAACTTTAAATCGAACAAATTAGTGTTTTCAAAGCAGAACTTTGTACTGCATTTACTTTAAAGAAACGAGAGAATTCAATGGTAACTTGTCAGAAAAAGGCTGTGGCTAGCAGTCATTCATTTGATTAGGGGTCGCCACAGCGTGCGTCCCTTTTGAATTACTGTGTGCAGAAAAGGAGCACTGTTCATATAATTACCCCTAAATTAGGGGAAAATGCATGATCCAATCATCTAGCCCTGGAATTAGATCATGTGTCATGACATCATCCTTCTGTCTTTCTCCGTCTGACCGAAGCTTGTTAAGGAAAGTTAGATTAATATATTAAATCATGTCATACTTGTGTTGTACGGGTCTTTAAGGCTTCTCTTCCACCAACACTGAACGAAAAATATGTTCCTCTTAACTCATATCATAAGCCATTTAGCATTACTATTAATATTATTAAAATGACCCACACAGTGACTCACTTTTAAACTGAAACAATCACCAAGCAGACGTTTGAGAAATACAGAAACACTGCATTAAAGCCACATGTCAAAATGAGTTTGAATGCTAGAGGCCATGACGAATAAAACCATCTGAAAAGAGTAGTGCACTTCCAGAATAAAAGTTTCCTGATCATTTACTCACCGCCATGTCATCCAAGATTAGGGCTGCACGATTAATCGAATGCGATTGTCATGCGCATCTTGATAGTAATGTCGGTTCTGTAATCAGCAGTAAATCATCACGTGCTTTCAGATGGAGCAGCATTTACTACATAGCTGTAGTTCACTGACAAGCTATGCAAAAAAATCGCAGACGATTTTATTGCGCGATTATGAAATCGAAGAAATCGTTCGCGATAATGACAGCTGTTTGCATAGCTTCTCAGTGAACTACGGCTCTGTGAAGTAAATGCTGCTCCATCTGAAAGCATGTGAAAATACCACATTTAATAACATATTTTTACTCCAAACTCACTTCATAACGTCAGTCGAGTGTTTGAAATAAATCCGTCTGTGAGATGATGTGGCTTCTTACACAGAACATATTTCATAGTATTCCAAGAAGTGATAAAGGCTATGTCGATTAGCATTGCATTATTATATACTTTATTATAATAAAAATTATAATAAGACGAACTCAGATAAACCATACATTGTCGTAGTCGTGTGTTTATTAGTCACATTGAATTAATGAAAGCAGTTAAATCTTCTGTTTATCTAGCTACCACTATTGGCATTTCCTGGGTTTCTTCTGCGGGGCGTATTTGGAGTTTCAGCACGAGAGCGCCCTCTGGCCTTCGGATGGATATTTACTGCTGATCACAGAACCGTGCTGCACTGAAAGATACGCATGACAATCACAGCTGCTGTCGAATCGCGATCTCAATTCCAATTCGATTTATCGTGCAGCCCTATCCAAGATGTTCATGTCTTTCTGTCTTCAGTCGAAAAGAAATGAAGGTTTTTGAGGAAAACATGCCAGGGTTTTTCTCCATATAATGGACTTCAATGGGGACCAACGGGTTGAAGGTCCAAATTGCAGTTTCAGTGCAGCTTCAAAGGGCTCTAGCCGAGGAATAAGGGTCTTATCTAACCAAACCATCCGTCATTTTCTTTAAAAAATTACAATTTATATACTTTTTAACCACAAATGCTCGTCTTGCACTAGCTCCACGTTGGAAAGGTCACGCGCGGTTAGCTCTTCGGTTCAGAAAGAGTCGAGCAGGGTGGAAAAACTCCATCTCCTTTTCTCCTCCAACTTCAAAATCGTCCCACATTGCTGTTTTAGCTTTTTTTTGTAAAGGCCGTTTGACTTTCTTTGCACGTTCGCTTCCGTAACGCGTGATCTTCCCAACGTGACTATGTAATGCGTGACGTCCAGCTAGTGCAAGATGAGCATTTGTGGTTAAAAAGTACATCAATTTTTTTTTATTTTTTTTTTAGAAAATGATGGATGGTTTGGCTAGATAAGACCCTTATTCCTCGGCTAGAGCCCTCTGAAGCTGCACTGAAACTGCAATTTGGACCTTCAACCCGTTGGTCCCCATTGAAGTCCATTATATGGAGAAAAATCCTGGAATGATTTCCTCAAAAACCTTCATTTCTTTGCGACTGAAGACAGAAAGACATGAACATCTTGGATGACATGGGGGAGTAAATTATCAGGAAATTTTTATTCTAGAAGTGAACTAATCCTTGAAGTCCCGGAAACAACATTACAGCAGTGCAATGGCAGCCCAGTTGTTGTCTTTGTTGTTCATTGGATTGTATGTTATTTAGGGTGTGGAGATTCACAGAAACAATTGTTCTGATTCTGGAAATGTGCAGCTAAATTTAGTTTGAAGCTAAGATGACACAAAAGTGATGTGCTAAATGTTGGGATGGACAACTGAAGGCCTCTACTGGTAAGCCAGGTAGAGTCAATAAATGCAGCAACTGCAGAAACAAATATTACATGTCTGCACACTCTATATCACTTTTATTCAGCAAATGCAACATTTCATTCTCGGAAATGCTACTCTGCAAGATGTAAGTGCTGACAACAACAATCTGAATGCAATGCACAGCTCTAGTCTGTTAGCATTGGGGAAGCATATCACAAATACGCTAAATGAATCAACTATTGCAGTTTTAACAATGTAAAAGTATAAGTGCATGAACAAATAAACACATTGAATATGATCTGAACTTGGGTAAACTTGCCTCTGCAGTCCTACATGGATTATCCTTGTCCTCTTTAGGGTCAAAGTTCAATTAGTTCTCTTCGCAGGTGCTTTCAGTGGTTCACCAGAAAGAACCGGCTCTTACGAGTCATACGTTCGGGAATCGGACTTCATCGGCTGAGTCATATATTTGGATTCACTAAAAAGAACCTGCTCATAAGAGTCATGCGTTTTTTTTTTATTAAACAGTACTAATATTAAAACATTAAAGCAGTACAATTACAATTATAAACAAAGACAAAATAAAATAATATAAAAAATACAAGAATATACGCACAGACTTGTTGCCTGGGTAACAAATAAAAAAAACAAAGTAATAAAATTGCATCATAAGAAGACTCAAATTATTAATATAAAGATACAGTTTTCATAGCTTTCAAATTAACAAAGCTTTGGATAGTTTCCACATACTTATCTAAGTCCACTTTGAAGAAAAGAGAAGTTTAGAGCCAGTAAACTTTTGTTTATGAATATGAAATGTATCTAACAGCGGGAATCGGACTTCATTGGTTGCGCTATATGTTGTTGATTCACTAAAGAGAACCGGCTCTTAAGAGTCATGCGCTCGGGAATCTTATTACACCTGCGCGCTCTATGTTGTTTATTCATTCAAAAGAACCGGCTCATACGAGTCATCAACTTTGAATAAAGAAAAGAGAGATTTAGCGGATTTTAGCAGGAAACACAAATTAAGTTATATTTTCCTATATTCTCTTTCGAGTAGTCAAACAATCAAAAGAAAACATATTTAAAACCGAAAGAAAAATCACTTACAAAATGAGATCGGATGAACATTAAAAAAAGTGACTACAATTTCTGTGTGGGTGCAAAAAAAAGAGTGAATCTTCACCAGAAGAGACAAAAACAGCAACTCACTTCAATGACTGACTTATATTATAATTACGTCCATAAGCAGTTTAGTGTAGGCTACTCACTCACTGAAAGCACATGCCCAAACATCAGTGACATAATTAACTGTTAATCAATTAAAAAAAAATTTCAGAGACTTTGAACGAGAAAGAAAGTGATAGAATTAGATGAATGGTTGCTGGATAGTTCTTCTGATTCCCGAGCGTATGACTCTTAAGAGCCGGTTCTCTTTAGTGAATCAACAACATATAGCGCAACCAATGAAGTCCGATTCCAGAACTCATGACTCTTATGAGCCGGTTCTTTTTAGTGAATCAAAACATATGACGCAGCCGCTGAAGTCCGATTCACTAATAGACAAGTATATGGAAACTATCCAAAGAAAGTTCTGTTAATCCTAAAGCAGTGAAAACTGCATCTCTGTATTCATCCTGTGTGTCCTCTTAAGGTGAAAAAAACATGGTTACTTTAAACCGTGGTAACCAAAAATTAACCTTTTAGCTGCAGCTCAAAATACATGTTAGATGTAATTCTATAGATGTAATGTGATGCATTCTTGCAGCATTTGGATGTGTTGACCAAGAGGACAACTGTCTGCGCTCTCGTGACCTCTGTGTGTGTGTGTGTGTGTGTGTGTGTGTGTGTGTGTGTGTGTGCACAGGGGGGCGTGTGTGTGTGTGTGTGTGTGTGTGTGTGTACAGGACGGCATCTCTTATCATGACACACTGGGTCAGATGTGGAATTCTGTGTGGTCAAATACAGACAGATGGCTCTCATACAAACTCAACATGTTCTCAGCTGCCATGTTTCCAATGAAAAGATAGTTAGGAAAAAAGAAAAAATAATTGTAAAATCTCAAATATATAAACATGTCATGTCATGAACCTTCAGCTGAAGGTTCAGAGCAATCACATTTCACAAAATATATTATATTAAATAATTATAAATTATATAAATATAAGACATGTATATGAACATACTTAGTTTATTCCTAAAAAATGACATATATCATTTTTAAGCTGCAAGTAGTTAGCTGTGCTTAAAGTTTACATAGTTATATACATATTCATATACACTTAAAGCATTATAACAATATAAAGTTCTGTTTTTATCTTAATAAATATACAGTTATATTTCTGCATACACTACTGCTACTGTTTTTGAAAGAAATCTGTTCTGCTTACCAAGGCTGCATTTATATATGTATATATAAACATAAAAATGATTGTGAAATATTATTCCAATTTTAAATAAGAGTTTTTTATGTGAATATGTGTTACAATAGAATTTATTTCTGTGATGCGCAGCTGTATTTTCAGCATCATTACTCCAGTCTTCAGTGTCACATGATCTTCAGAAATCATTCTAATATGCTGAACTGCTGCTCAAGAAACATTTCTGATTATTATCAATGTTGAAAACAGTTCTGCTTCATATTTTTGTGGAAACTGGGATACATTGTAATTTTCAGGATGCTTTGATGAATAGAAAGTTCAAAAGAACAGCATTTATTTGAAACAGAAATCGTCTGTAACAGTCACTTTTGATCAATTTGATGCTCTTTGCTGAATGAAAGTATCTTACTGACCCCAAACTTTTGAACAGTAGTGTATATAATTATAACTTCACACTCACAGACAGTTCTTGGTTTTCATATTTGGACATAGGTGTGTATTTGTGTCGGTGTGACGTGATGATGGTCAGCTCTCTAAATGAAAGGCTGTGAAGGTGATTGTGAGGCAGCAGCTGCTCCACAGTCCCTCCATTGTGCTCCAGCTCAGCAGCTGCCAATCACAGCCCGGCTCACAGGGCTTTTAGAAGCTTATTGGACAGCTGAACTCCAGCCCTCAGCTGCTTGTGCTGTCAATCAAACCATCAGCTGCTCTGCTCAGGATCCACTCCTCACTGACTCCTCGACTCAAACAGGGACGTCCTGCCATAAATCAGGCTCTTCACGGTTCGCCCCTTTAAAAACGTACACTGGTGGTTTGAGATGTAATACAATGGCACTGGATGATCACTGGATTCATCTGCACTGTCAGTTTGGTGATTCAATGCTTTCTACTGCAAGTCAAACAATGAAACAAAACAAAAGTATTATTTTTATTATACATTTTTATGAAATGTTCTCCATTTTCAGGATAAAACATCAGTTTGTTTGCCAAGTAAGACTTCCATTGTTAGGTCTAATTTCAAAAAGGAAAATGTGAAATCAATGAAAAGATCATGGAAGAATCCAGCAAACAGCACCCTCTAGTGGCTCTACTGAGGAACAGGCGATCGAGAACATTACAGCAGGAACATGAGATGAATGGAGAAGAAGAAACTGATGCTATGATGCAGATAAAGGAGTGATGATGATGATGATTGAGCTGCTGATGAAGGACACAGATGTAAAGATGAAGAACTGGAGCAGATGAGGTCAGTCTGTCAATGCCACTGAAGCAGTCAGGACAAGACGGATGATTGAGAATATGATGGAAAGCTTCTGAGAATGTCTGTCTGTTCACTGTCTGTTATCGCTTCAGGGTTTTCCTCGGTTCCTAACAAAGGTTTTCTCTCTGAAAGTTTATCCATCATAGATCATAGATACAAGGACTGTACATTTTAGTGATACTTTCCTTCTCTCTCCATTTGCAGCTGAATGTAGGGGAAAAAAGAAGAGGAAGAAAAAAGATTCCCTTAAAAATAGAATGTTCGTCATAAAAAAAAATAAAAATAGATATACTCATATTTAATTAAAATATTTTTAAATATTTTTTTTTTTTGCTGCTGCTGCTGAATGTATCACAGGAAAATCCCTTAAAAGAAAAAATAATAGAAAATAGAAAAATGCCTTAAAAATTATTTTCTATATAAACAAAATCATATATAAAAAAAATATAGATATAATTATACAAACATACTGGGAAATATTTTTTAAAATATATTTAATTTCAATATTTACATATATATATATATAGAGAGAGAGAGAGAGAGAGCGAGAGAGAGATTAACATTTTTCTTTACACTACACTACTTTTTTTTTTTTACAAATATCTCTATAGGAATGTGGTAAAAAAGTGGTAATAGGCAATATATAAAAAAATTACAATTATGAAAACAAGCATATATACTGTATACTGTATATATATATATATATATATATATATATATACAACTCCGATATTTTTTATAGTCAATTATATATTGATAGACATAATGGTATTTTCTTTTTGGCATATCCTTCTCTTCACTAATCATTTTTTCCCATTGATTTCCAATGAACGATTCATTCAATCAGAATTAGCTTTTGGTTTGGGTTGTGTAAGTTAAACATTTTATTTATTTGTTTGTTATCACATTCTGACGTGAAAGCTAAACTAAAATATTTCCCATTTTATAGATGGGAAGACATAAATGTGATGAACTAAACCGGTTTCTCCTCCTCATCATCTCAAACATCTCTCTGTCTCTCCTCACAATAGTTCATGTCTGGAGGCTTCAGTTCTGTCTGGTTGCTAGGCAACTGTTGGCGTGGTGCGGTTGCTACGGAAGCGGATGGGAGGCTGTAATTTCTGGTTGAGTTGAAGTGAATGAGACACTGCTTATTATCAATGGAGGCTATTCTGAGACTCAGGACTCAGAAACCAAACGACACTCGCCAGATTTACTAAGCGCTAGCAATAAACACAAGCTTCATTAGATTTACACACTAAATACAGTCTATAAGAGAGAAAAACATCAGCAAACAGCAAGTAAAACTGATGATCTTCAATAAAACCCTCATAAAAAGCTCTGAGTTGATTTCATAAGCAGCAGATGGAGCCGTTTGTCCAGATTATTCATCTCAAAACTTCAATGTAGTTTTGGACTAGTAGTAGTTTAAATACATCAGACATGAACATGACGATTCAGGCATTCAGTTGTAATTATTTACTGGAATTTATTTGTCAATTTACCAAAGGCAAAATAAACTTACTATCTGGAAAATATTTACTCTAAATATTATTATTCTGAGTCACAATGTTATTATAATAATGATTACGCTTTAATATATTAAAAATAAAATGATTTTAAACACTTAAATATGTCAAATAAAATTGCATACAAGTTACAAAATAATATATATATTTGAAATACTATAAAATATTTAATTTTTCAAGAATTTTATTTCTAACCCTAGAACCCCCCTCTCAAATTATATATATATATATATATATATATTTAATAAAAATTATTATAAAATAATATAAAGAATTTTGGAACAT
>NW_015537961.1:816851-829682 GCF_001515605.1 Sinocyclocheilus anshuiensis
ATTATCTTTTAATTAAATATATTGTATAAAATATATATATATATATATATATTTTTTGTAAATATAAAATGCTTCATTACAAGACTTTGAGTGTGTGTGTGTGTCTTAACCTTTAGGTGGCCTCTCGCTACTAAAGTGATGATAAAGTGTTAAAATGTTACAGATACACACGTCTGGACAAAACCATCTTAAGTAAACCAACATCTTTTATTCAATAATACCATATATAATGCAATTGCATATCTTTGGCGAAAATAAATTTTATAAACATTTTATTAACAGAGGTTAGCGTACAAAAAAAGGGATTTTGTCTGTCTAGCAGACGGCAGACAGGGACAAACTCATACTGAGGTGGCAGAAAGTCATCAGAACAGAAATCAGATTTATTTACATCATTCAAAGCCGTCTCCACACGCTCGAGAGTATGCAGAAGTATTAGACACACTCCAGACATCGCTCATGTCGTCTCAGATTGATTCACAAACATCTGCACACGCGTCACAGGCCTCGTCTTTCTACTCTTCACAGTTGGCAATAAGCTCTCACAGATACGTGTCCACCTCTGAGTTTAGTTTCACAGGAGTATCGATGAAAACTGAGAATGAATAAGCAGTGCATCATGGGACGGCGAGCAGCTGGTCACGTGGCAGTGCAGATAAACAATGGCAGTTTACAAAAACACAATTGCAATTTCACATACTGTACACTCATGATAAAAGTAACTTTAAAGACGTTACATTTGGGGTCAATATTTTCCCACAATTCCCAGATTTCATCTTGCTTCATGGGTGAGATCTCACAAAAACATGTCCCAATCATATCAATATAAATCATATACAAGTTTTACTAATATATATATATATATATATTTGAAGGCTTATTTTTTTTACATGCATATGAATATGAAGTTTTAAATTATATAAATTATATATACATTTGTTCCCTTCTTTGATGTCTTATATATTGTACTGTATATAGAATTTATTATTCATATGCATGTTAAAAAAATAAACCTTCATATACGTGTATTTTCATGTAAATAAAAAATAATCCATCCAGACAGATAGACAGATGGAATAATCTTTATATACATGCATATGCACGATAAATGTGACCCTGGAGCATAAAAGCAGTGTTAAGTCACTGGGGTATATTTGTAGCAATAGCCAAAAATACATTGTATGGCTCAAAATTATTGATTTTTCTTTTATGCAAAAATCATTAAGATATTAAGTAAAGATCATGTTCCATGAAGATATTTTGTAAACTTCCTACCGTAAATATATTAAAACTTAATTTTTGATTAGTAATAATATGCATTGCTAAGAACTTCATTTGGATAATTTTAAAGGAGATTTTCTCAATTTTTTAGATTTTTTTGCACCCTCAGATTCCAGATTTTCAAATAGTTGTATCTCGGCCAAATATTGTCCTGTCCTAACAAACCATACATCAATGGAAAGCTTATTTATTCAGCTTTCAGATTATGTATAAATCTCAATTTCGAAAAATTGACCCTTATGACTGGTTTTGTGCTCCAGGGTCACATACATATATCTATAAAATGTAGGATTTACATAAAATTTACAATTATCATAATTCGGGGTGAAATGTACATGAAAATAAAATGCAAAAAAATAAATAAAAAACCAATCCTAATGTTCTTGAAGTAAGATATGATTCCTTATTTCTTCATTTTGTATTTGAGGTGAAATGAAGTCTACTTTTCTTGACAGGTTTGGCGAGATTCACCCTCACAGGGACTTGGCAGTTTTATTAGTTAATAGTCAATACTTAACCTGATGCACAAAAAAGGAAATAAAGACAGGATTAGTAAAGCAGTCTTGGCAGTGATTAAATCATTCTTGGGTATTTTGGCACAAGAGGAACAAGCACAGGTTTTGTAGACACTGCTGTTGTCTTCTGCAGAAAATGTGAGGTCCAAATGAAATGTAGAATTGAGCCGCTCATTAACAGCGTCCCTTTTATTCCTCATTCTCAAATGCGGCGTCTTAATGAACGGGTGTGTTTGAGGCAGTGATTCTCGTGTTTTGGCACAGGTCCTGCATTTCTAATGAGCCGCTGTGCTTCTGCGGTTTAAGAGTGACGAGCTCCTGCTTCAGAGTACAGACGGAGGGACAAATGAGGCAAAACAACAAGAAAGCTGACCATACCTGATTCTGACTGCCGTATACTTCATTCTGCTCCACGGCACTGAGCATTTGCACAGTATACATCCTCTACTAACATACAGCATAAATAAATATTCATATTTAAAACATCTGGTTTCATTTACCTGTGCTGTCATGTTTTTTTGTAAATGTGACAGTATGCGTGCGGTTTCTCATGAAATCATGCTTGGATCATATTTCACCCCAAAATAGTACGTGTGTGTGTGTGTGTGTGTATATATATATATATATATATATATATATACGCACATCATATTGCATAAACAGAAAATAAATCACATCCCATAATTATACTGAATTTTGATGTATGAGCTACGAGTTTGTATATCAACTTTTTGTTGACTGTATTATTGTTACAAATACTGTAATACAATTTTTAAAAATTAAAATCATCATAAATTAGAGAAGGTACAACAAATACTACCATGATGCATAAACATTTTGCAATTTACATAATATTTAAATCTTTGTTTTCACATTAGATTAATGAAAATAAATGAGATTTTGGTAACACTTTATTTTAAGGTGTCCTTGTTACACGTTAAATGTACTTACTTTTATAATAACAATTAATTATGCATAATTACTTGCAAGTAACCCTAAGCCAAACCCTAATCCTAACCATATATTAAGTACATGTAGTTAATTAATATTACTCAGTACTTATATGTATAATTACACTGTAACAACGACACAAAATAAAGTGTAACCGAGATTTTAAATTAAATTTAAAAGGTATTTTATTAAGTGCCATTTTCCCCAGAATTCTGGCAGTACTGGCATCAGTCTTTTGGAGGGGAAAATGTGCTTAAATTGTCAAGAAAACAATGTCATCATAGAAAAAGAAAATATCAGTCTTCATTTTCTTTATGCAAAATATAATATCTTGTTTTCCTTTTGATTTTGAGGTGAAATATGACCTTTTCTTTAGTGGTTTCATGTGATTCACTCTCATGTGAACTTGTATCTCTACATCTACACCCACAGTCTTGAGTTCCTCAAGATTAAATGGTTTAAATCCAGTGTTGATCTCCCAAAGTCTGCTGACTGCGTTAAAACACGCAACAAATGTGCACAGAAACACACACATACATAATCACACACACACCAAGAGGAAATATAGAGCTACAGGGCTTTCGTTTTTTGCATAGGCTCTGAACAGAGGGAATCAAACGGCAAGCTGTTTCATTTAGCACATCCGAACAGATCACAGACACCAAAGAGAGAGAAGCCAACCAGGATGATGGGCAAATGTGTTCCAGTCCTCTGCTGTTCATTCAGACTGGTTCCAGAGTCCATGTGGGGCCGGCTTGTGTTTATGAATCCTTCCGCTGATGGTTGTGGATCTTGATCCGGTGTTGATATTCAAGATTAGGCTTTGATTCCAGTCATGCAGTCACCTAGTCCTGCATTTCATTTTTTTACTTTTTTAATTTGTTTAAGGGTCATAGTGTAAATCTCATGAAATCTGTCAAGAACATGTTCAGGTCATATTTCACTCCAAAACAAGAAAAACAAATAAGAAATAATATTAATAGTAAAAAAAAAGTCTATTTTAGTACTGTTATATTTATTATTATTATTACTTTATTTAATTTTTTTTGCATTGTAACATTTTCATGACAACTAAGCATTTATAGGAAAAAATAACATTAAGGTAGAAATTATTGTATTGGTTTTTATACAATTTTTTTGCAGATTAAAAAATTTAAATGTTAATTTATTTATGAAAAGCATTTATTCAGAATGGTAACAATTGATGTGCTACAAAAAAAAAAAAAAAATGCAATTGCAACTTTATTTAAGTGTTTATATTATTGCATTTATCCATTTGTGTCTGTAGATTTCATTTACAACACATATCTTTCAAGGCTGTTTTTTCAAAATGAGTTAGTTCTCCACAGTAGCACTTACATACACTTTACACTTTTATTCCTATCTATATTCTGTTTTTTTACAGAGCATATATCTCATTTGCCTGATTTTTATACAACATTTTATTCTTAAAAACATGGTGAAAATTAATTTTTTGCTGGTTGTTAACAGTATTTTCTGATTTATAGAGTAATAAAAAGAGAAAACCAAAATCCCCTTTAAAAACCATCAAAATGAAACAAAATTTTTGAACCAATGCTCATTTTCCTGTACTGGAAATGTATAAAAAAAAAAGTGTGCATATTTAATTAGATTATGCATCATTTGCATATTTAAACATTTACAAACATTTTTTTTGTAATTAATCAAACAACCAACATACATCAATATAATTATTAACATTATATATCTAATATTTCACACACACACACACACACACACACACACACACTAGGGATGCAGCGATTAACTGGTTTCGCGATTAACCGCGCTTTAAAACGTCACGGTTAATTAATCGTAAAGGTTCCGCTAAACCGAGTGTTTCTGTTACACGGAACGGAACTGTTGCAGCTTGCGCAAAACGAAAAAAGTTACACTAGCGGTGCACCAGCTTAAAATGACGTGCTTATCAGAGGCACGGAGGCTACTACATGCATTAGATGAACTGCGGGGCACCTGAGGACAAACCACAACACAATCATAACGCAGTCGAAATGTTTCTGACATCTTAATTCGTGCAAGAATGCAAGAATGTTGCTTTTTCATGCACTGGTCAGTTTTGAGATTTTGGGCCATTTGGCTTTTCATAATGTGTTCTTTCAGACTCGTGGAAAGAAAACATACAGAATACACTTTAAGTGTTTATATTATTGCACTTTATCCATTTGTGTCTGTAGATTTCATTTACAACATATCTTTCAAGGCTGTTTTTTCAAAATGAGTTCGTTCTCCACAGTAGCACTTACATACACTTTACACTTTTATTCCTATCTATATTCTGTTTTTTTACAGAGCATATATCTCATTTGCCTGATTTTTATACAACATTTTATTCTTAAAAACATGGTGAAAAGTGTGTGTGAGAAATATGAAAAATATAATATAGCAGGATTATAGTAATATTTATAGTTTAGTATTTTTTATAAGTTAAAAATCAATTTAAATAAAGTATTTAAAAGTGAAAAATTAGCTATGGTGATATCTAATTATATTATTTCTTTACTCTATTTACCCGGGTGTCTTGACTTTTTTTAGGATATCTCTTTTTAATCACCCCATAAAGAGCCCAAAAAATTCATTTTCACGTTTTTAGGAATAAAACGTATAAATTCAGGCAAATGTTATATGAAGAATCCTCTCTCTAAAAATCTTAATACTATAGATAAGGAAGGAAGGAATAAAACTGTAATGTTTGGTGAAACAACACATTATGAAAAGTCAGCTGGTCTAAAATCTCAAAATTGACCAGTGCATGAAAAGCAATGTTTTTGCCTGTAGTGTATTTCTATTCTATGGCTCTAAAGGTTTTGGGTACATTTTCTTGACAGGTTTCATGAGGTTCAACCAGTTATAAAATCTTTTCATGTAAATTTTCCACCTCTGAAGTGTTAATCTTTAAACTGCCGTTATGAAAAGCGTCATCAAGTACTTACATCCGCCCGTCTTAATGAAGCACCCTTATGATGGTTTATTCTACTACGGGTGATTAAGGCTCATTAGAGGTAGAGAACACTACAGTGACACACTTAACGAGGATAAAGACGTGTGAAGGAAGTGCAATGCTGCACTAATTACCAGCAAGAGCTTTTAGTTGTTATGCAGACATATTTGCAAGTCCATCTCCAGAAATAAGACGCAAACATGCCTTTCTGCACGAACCTGAACTAAGCGACACAGAGTGCAACATCAGTCTCACAGATACAGATTTCAGACTTCAGGGGCACATGAGCTTAACAACAGAACGTTAGACGGACAGAACGTTAGAATGACAGACATGATGGATAGATGGGGTCTTCTCTTACATGGGTCACTGTGGTGTCCGGGGGCCGAGTTTAAGAGCATCATAGCAGTGGCGGCATCAATGTCAGACTCTGTAAAAGACAAAGAGACACAGCGGTCAGAGCACTGCTCACTGTCAGTGTGTGTGTCTATGGGGGTTTCTCTGTTTCCACGCAACCCTTCAGAACGTTTGAATTATTCACTACCAACCAGACAGAGAGAGTGAACACAACTGCTGCCATACTCAAGGTGACGGAGAAAGAGAAAGAAAATGCTTGATAAAAGTCCTGACTACATGAAGACAACAAACAAAATCACAGGGTTCTCATACCGTGTGATCAATGAATTTCCATTATTTTGAAAGATGAGAGATGGGTATAATTTCTAATAAATAAAAATGAAATAAAATAAATAAAAAACTAAAAATAAATATAAAAGTAATAAATAAAAAAATCTATATAAATACAATATATAAAAATAAAACGAAATAAAATAAAATAAAATAAAAAACAACACAAATACATAAAAAAATCCTGTCACCCTGGGAACATGGAAATGTTGAACAGCGAAGAGCTGTGATCATGAGAAATCACTAAAAATCATGTGGGTGTGATGCGTAAAACCGGTTTCCTAAACTCACAGGAAGTGTCCTCAATGGCTCCACTGACAGAGTCATTTAACCAGACTTACCCTGCGTCTCAATTTTCATACTATCCATCCTAAATAGTATACAAGATTAAAATAAGTGTGTCCCAAAGCATAGTATGCTGAAAAGAGTATGCCCTATGTCCCCGGAGGGTCTATTTCAGGTCGATTTCTGAAGTGTGGCTCCATGCACACTCTAATGGCTAATATTGCCCACAATCCATTGTGCTTTGGCGAAGGATTTGGTTCACAACTACACGCACGAATAAAAAGCGTTAAAAAATGACAAACATGGCGGATGTGCACGACCGATGGTTAAGTTGAGAGGATTAGATAAGGGGTTTGAGTTACTAATAATCAACATTTAACCTGGTAAAAATATTATTATATTATTATATTTCATTGTAGAGGATGTTAAGTGTGACAAGATGATTGACAGGCCAGTTTACAGTGACAGGGTGTTTGTAAGACTATGCGACAGAGCGGTCCATTAAAGACGCAATTGTATGAAGTTTGTCCCAAAACTTGCCAACTCTTCTACTACACACTCAAAAGTGTGTACTTTTTCTTCACCAAAGGAGTACATACTTTAAGGGCGTAGTATAAGTAGGCACATTGGGACACAGCATTAATCTCTTTCAAGCACACTGGAACATGCATGCTTTTATTTGTTCTTTAACAAGATTTCAAATTGCCACTTGTTTTGACAGAGACATATTCAACTGAGAAAAACAGAGATGTCTCACCTTTTAGAGCGCAGCCCTGGAGGAAGAGGTGACGTGCGGGTGAGAAGGCACTGTTAGACAGACACACAGAGAGACAGACAGTAAAACAAAGCAGGACCATGAATCAAGTCACTTAGGATGACTTGAGAGCCAAACGACAACAGCCTTTTCAGAGGAAATGTGTGGAACAGGGCCGGTTTGCATGCATCAAACATTAGCTAATGCATCTCTATTAGTTTGTACTATAGCAAATGTGCGTGTGTTACCTGGGTGGGGAAGCAGGGGGCGTACAGAAGGAGTGGGCTGTGGGAAAGTGCTGTTTCTTCAGGGCTTGGATCAGATTGGGTCTGTATTCGGGGTCCACACACCACAGAGAGCCTTTCCCATTAACCTAGGAGAAACACATGAACACGCAAAATCAGATGAGCAAGTAAGGACAGAAGACGACTTTAGCACATCTAAAGAAAACACTCAATTGGCAGATATTACATCTAATGTGACTAAAAGTGCACTTAGTATGACCATTAGGTCACGCAGACTGAAACTACAAGGTCTGCTGCTCAGGTTCTCAAAGTCACAAGTTTAACAATGATCGCTTTCGAGCTTTCCAGGGTTGTGGCATCAAATCAAATCAAATCATCAGAACTGTATATTCTGCTTAAACACCAAACGGACTGCAGCTGGTTACTTTATGTTGGTCAGATGTTCTTCTGCTAATATAATTCACAGCCATTATCCTGCTGTTTGAGGACTTACTTTCTGGACTATTAAAGATTTTTTCTAATAAAGATCTATATATCTATCTTAGAGAAATAATAATAATAATAATATAATAAGTGATAAGAGTAAATAATATGCATAAAATATCGTAAGTATCCTGCAGTTTGAGGGCTTAATTTTGTTTTTTACTTTTTTGGATTAAAACCGCATTACAACAAAAATAAATAAATAAAATGCATAATATACATTGTATTACTTTATAGTAAAGAAATAATATTTATAATAATAACAACAACAACAGTAAACAATATACATTAAAATAAAATAAAATGCACTGAGGTAGTATTATTAGTTGCATTTATTCAGATTAAAAGTAATCTCATTCAAGCAAAAAAAAAGTACATAAAATATATAATGTATAATAATATATATTTTATTATTATTATTATTATTATAAATAAAATTTATTTAATAAACACATTTATAATAACAATAAATAAATGTATAGCAATAATTAGGGCTGCCACCTAATAGTCGACGAAAAGAGGCTTGGTCGACCAAAATTTTAAGTCCCTTCGTCGCAGAAAAAAACAATCCACAGGAAGTGGTGAGGTCACGCAGTCAGTGACGGACAGATCGTTAACGGCTGGATTTTGTGGTAATACAGTACATCCAAACGCTCTCCTATTATTCATCGACCTCAAATATGGCTTATCACCTGAAATATGTAAGTAGTAGCAACTTTACATGGCCGTTTAATCTAATGTTAACCTAGAAAAATGTGCGCTGTTCAAGTGTCTGAACAGTAGCGCGCTCACAGCATGACTGATGGAGGCGCCGGTGCGCTCACTTGCTCTTAATAATAGAAATGGTCATACAGATAAGAGTAATACATCTTTCGAATCTGTAAAGCCTCTACATTTATTTGTGTGCACTCACTATAACAACAAAACATTGCGCTTTTGTAAAATAATGAAAGCAAACAGGATGCGCTTTCTGCTGTCTCGGTCTCTGTGAACTTGAGCGCGAAACTCCGTGTATACTTGCCTTACAGACATGAAAAATATATATAGAGAGAGTGAAATGTCTACTTTCAAACGAAAAAATTCAAATCTGAAAAAACAAATATTCTCAGATCATGTAATCTGTATGAAACTTGCATGCAGGCGCATCCACTACTGTGGAGATGACAAGTCAGTGTCGCCGAATTAATCTCTTAAGCCGAAAACACTAGTTTATCAATGGATTATTAAAATGTTAATGCAGTTTAATCTTACTGTTTTTGCCTGACACACTCATCATCATTACTTCTGTTGGTGCGCTGTGGCAAGCTTTATGCATGCGCTTGAGCGCTTATTAGGCTATGTAGGCAATTAAAGGCTCATGATTTAAATGGTTAATTAATAAATGTGCGATTAGTCGACTAA
Source organism: Sinocyclocheilus anshuiensis (assembly GCF_001515605.1). Lineage (NCBI taxonomy): Eukaryota > Metazoa > Chordata > Actinopteri > Cypriniformes > Cyprinidae > Sinocyclocheilus > Sinocyclocheilus anshuiensis. Next base: position 826,434 of record NW_015537961.1, read on the forward strand.
TGCTTAAAATGAATGACTACCAGTCAACCAGAAAAATCTTTAGTCGAGGGCAGCCCTAATAATAATAATAATAAAATAACAAAATAAAATAAAATGCACTGAGGCAGTATTAGGTGCATTTATTCAGATCAGAACTGAAAAATCATTGCACTGCAGTAATTTTTTTTTAATAGAAAATTACTGAACTATTACAGTAATGAGAAAACATTGCAGACATTCTCACTAATGAGAATCGGGTTAATTTACGTTGGTCAGATGTTCAGAAAATGCCAGGTGTGCAAGAAGCACAATTTTTATGTAGTGGCCCATTTCACTCCAAACACACAGAAAGAAAATGAGAAAACCGGTGGACATTTTAACAGCAGCCTGGTGAGAGGATCTCGCTGCTCAAAGTGTCTTAATGTGATCATCTAAGCATGTGATTGGCAATATACAGGTGCATCTCAATAAATTAGAATGTAGTGGAAAAGTTCATTTATTTCAGTAATTCAACTCAAATTGTGAAACTCGTGTATTAAATAAATTCAATGCACACAGACTGAAGTAGTTTAAGTCTTTGGTTCTTTTAATTGTGATGATTTTGGCTCACATTTAACAAAAACCCACCAATTCACTATCTCAACAAATTAGAATATGGTGACATGCCAATCAGCTAATCAACTCAGACTTAAACTACTTCAGTCTGTGTGCATTGAACTTATTTAATACATGAGTTTCACAATTTGAGTTGAATTACTGAAATAAATGAACTTTTCCACGACATTCTAATTTATTGAGATGCACCTGTAGGCCCTGCTGGGAGTTTACGAGCAGTGGTTAAAAGCAGCCCATAAACATCAGAACATGGATGTAAACGGCATAAAGAGTGTGTATGACAGGATCTGATCCATTTGAGTTCTCATAATTACTGTATTAGTTCATTATTATTGCACTCAATGGATGGATTTTGCTGGGAATCAAGAGTGTTAAAGGCAGAATAACCCAGTTCAAGATTGGTGTTAAGCTTTAACATCTCTGAGAAAAGATGCTGGTAAAGATCTTCTATTTGCCAAACAGCAAAATAATACACAAAGACAGGTGAGGTTTAGATCGGATTTATACCTCAAAATCAAAAGAAAAAAAAAATAAAAAATATTATAAACTATATTTTGAATTAACACAAAAAAAGCTCACTTTTTGGACTATTAAAGTTTTTTTTTGCTTTGTAAAATTATTTGCAGTTAATGACAACAATTGAATACACTCTTCCAAAATTGTCATTATTCTAAAATCTAAAAATCTCATTACCACAAAAAATGTACATTATAAATAAATAAAATAACGTATAATAATAATAATATATGTAATTATTATAATAAATATGTATAATAATAATAAAATAATTATAATAAAAATTTATAATTTTCATAAAAATAAAATGCATTTCTTGAATTACATTCATTTATTTATAATATTACATGCTAATAATATTATCTAATAATAAGCAAAAATAAAATAAAATGCACTGGTAGTATTTGCATTACATTAATAATATTGAATATTATTCTATATTTTAACTCAAATCATTGCATTGCAGTATTTTTTAAGCTTTTTTTTTTTTACAGAAAATTACTAAACTATTACAGTAATGAGAAAACACATTCTCACTAATGAGAATTTGGGAGTGAGGTGCCTCAATTGACACAAAAATCATGCAAAATCACAAGACTATGCAAAAGATCTTAATGCTCACGAAAAACATCTAATTTTCTTTGTGCAAAATATAATGTATATAAATGTATAAATATATATAGAGAGAAACAGAGGAATAGAGGTAGGAGGAGGCCTATAACCTTGACTCAGATTACCAGCCTGCTCATAAACAGGAAGGAGGAAACGTTGTCATGGCAACCGAAACCAGGCAGTGTCATGTGAAACCAGCTCTGTCTGTGTGTGTGTGTGTGTGTGTCTGATGGATGGACTCTCGCTGACCTCTCACAGCTCCACAGAAGATCATTTCACTGCCATTAGTAAATACATCTCAACGTCACGGCTGCGGCTCCTAACAGGAAACGACACTGACCGTACAGTCAGACAAAGAAAAATAATCATCTGTGGCCTAATGGTAAGTGCACATGCTCATGGTGCTCATGTGGGCGACACAAGTTTAAACCCAGCTCGCAACATTTCCAGAGCCTTTCTTTACTCTCCTCTAAATAAAAAGTGGACCAGAAATGAAATAAAAGACTATTCCTAGCAAGACCGATTAAATCATAACAGGTCCAAAATTTGGACGCTTCAGTCACATATAAAAATGTTAGAGGTTAAATATCATAGCAAGAGTCATAAAATAAAGAACAAAATGTTTAAGAAAAAGAAGTTTGTTGATTTGAAATGATAAATAGATCTAGTGTTGATAACAAAACTTTTGCTTTGTAATTATTTGAATTCGTAAAAAAATTCTAGATAATATCTAGAACCATTTTTTAGCTTTAGCACATTGACAACATACTCATCTCATTAGTAAAAATGTCTACAATGTTTTCTCATTACTGTATTAGTTATGTATTTTTAATTTTCTGTGAAACAAAATACTGCAACAATATTTTTTCCAGTTAAAATTAAGGTAATTAGAATTAAGGTAAATGTATTTATTTATATTTTGTTTTACATTAATGATCATGAGAAGGCACTTAAAATAATTAACTATTTGTCTTAAAATGTTTTATATAATATTTTAATATTTTTAGCTTTAGCACAATGACAGCATATTCAACTCCTTAGCAAAAATGTCTACAATATTTTCTCATTACTGTAATAGTTATGCATTTTAAATTTTCTGTGAAACAAAATATTCCAGCAATTTTTTTTTTCAGTTTAAATCTAAATAAAGGTAATTAAAATTAGGGTAAATTTATTTATTTATTTTTTGCAGTAATGAGAATGAGATGACACTAAAAATAATACATTTGATTTCAAAATAAAATGTTCTAGATGACAACATATTCATCTAATTAGCAAAAATGTCTATATTATTTTCTCATTACTGTAATTATTTTTTAAGTTTCTGTAACACAATTGTTTGTTTAAAATCTGAATAAATTAAGGTAAATTTATTTATTTATTTATTGTTGTTTTGCAGTAATGAGGATGAAAAAGCACTAAATAATTAAATAATTATATGAATTCATAAAATGTTCTAGATAATTTTTTAAATATGGCTTTTAAATTTAGCACAATGGCAAATAAATGCCAATTTTTATACAACAT
>NW_015537961.1:830132-837663 GCF_001515605.1 Sinocyclocheilus anshuiensis
AATAATAACAAAATAAATTGTGATAATATTTTTTCTTATTAAATCTTATTACCACAAAAGTGTAAATAATAAATAAACAATGTATAATAATAATAATAATAATATATTTATTACATATATATATATATATATACAATTTATAATATTACATGCTAATAATATTATCTAATAATAAGCAAAAATAAAATAAAATGCACTGGTAGTATTTGCATTACATTAATAATATTGAATATTATTCTATATTTTAACTCAAATCATTGCATTGCAGTATTTTTTAAGCTTTTTTTTTTTTACAGAAAATTACTAAACTATTACAGTAATGAGAAAACACATTCTCACTAATGAGAATTTGGGAGTGAGGTGCCTCAATTGACACAAAAATCATGCAAAATCACAAGACTATGCAAAAGATCTTAATGCTCACGAAAAACATCTAATTTTCTTTGTGCAAAATATAATGTATATAAATGTATAAATATATATAGAGAGAAACAGAGGAATAGAGGTAGGAGGAGGCCTATAACCTTGACTCAGATTACCAGCCTGCTCATAAACAGGAAGGAGGAAACGTTGTCATGGCAACCGAAACCAGGCAGTGTCATGTGAAACCAGCTCTGTCTGTGTGTGTGTGTGTGTGTGTCTGATGGATGGACTCTCGCTGACCTCTCACAGCTCCACAGAAGATCATTTCACTGCCATTAGTAAATACATCTCAACGTCACGGCTGCGGCTCCTAACAGGAAACGACACTGACCGTACAGTCAGACAAAGAAAAATAATCATCTGTGGCCTAATGGTAAGTGCACATGCTCATGGTGCTCATGTGGGCGACACAAGTTTAAACCCAGCTCGCAACATTTCCAGAGCCTTTCTTTACTCTCCTCTAAATAAAAAGTGGACCAGAAATTAAATAAAATACTATTCCTAGCAAGACCGATTAAATCATAACAGGTCCAAAATTTGGACGCTTCAGTCACATATAAAAATGTTAGAGGTTAAATATCATAGCAAGAGTCATAAAATAAAGAACAAAATGTTTAAGAAAAAGAAGTTTGTTGATTTGAAATGATAAATAGATCTAGTGTTGATAACAAAACTTTTGCTTTGTAATTATTTGAATTCGTAAAAAAATTCTAGATAATATCTAGAACCATTTTTTAGCTTTAGCACATTGACAACATACTCATCTCATTAGTAAAAATGTCTACAATGTTTTCTCATTACTGTATTAGTTATGTATTTTTAATTTTCTGTGAAACAAAATACTGCAACAATATTTTTTCCAGTTAAAATTAAGGTAATTAGAATTAAGGTAAATGTATTTATTTATATTTTGTTTTACATTAATGATCATGAGAAGGCACTTAAAATAATTAACTATTTGTCTTAAAATGTTTTATATAATATTTTAATATTTTTAGCTTTAGCACAATGACAGCATATTCAACTCCTTAGCAAAAATGTCTACAATATTTTCTCATTACTGTAATAGTTATGCATTTTAAATTTTCTGTGAAACAAAATATTCCAGCAATTTTTTTTTTCAGTTTAAATCTAAATAAAGGTAATTAAAATTAGGGTAAATTTATTTATTTATTTTTTGCAGTAATGAGAATGAGATGACACTAAAAATAATACATTTGATTTCAAAATAAAATGTTCTAGATGACAACATATTCATCTAATTAGCAAAAATGTCTATATTATTTTCTCATTACTGTAATTATTTTTTAAGTTTCTGTAACACAATTGTTTGTTTAAAATCTGAATAAATTAAGGTAAATTTATTTATTTATTTATTGTTGTTTTGCAGTAATGAGGATGAAAAAGCACTAAATAATTAAATAATTATATGAATTCATAAAATGTTCTAGATAATTTTTTAAATATGGCTTTTAAATTTAGCACAATGGCAAATAAATGCCAATTTTTATACAACATTTTTATATCACAGTATTTTTCCCCTCACAGTATAAATGTGTCTTAAAACATATTACTACCTTTAGTAAAGGTTTTTTTCGCAATGGAACCATCATATTTTGGGGTCCTTGGCACTGAACATTTTGAAAACTTCCACTAAAAACACATCAACTAAAAACCACAGAAAAGCATTTGATTAAAAGCCCCTGAGCAGAAACGACAGCGAAGAGAAGATATCCTGCAGTATTTGAGACATGCAGATACAAACACTCATCAGATTGAATGACATTCAGATATATTACACCTCCCAAATCGTTTTTTTAAGGCCACTGTAACACTGACTGCTCTGCATCTGCCTCTATACGAGCTTGCTGTCTTTCCAGGAAGTAGAATTGTTGTGCTGCTTCCCTTGTCTTCGCTCACGGTGTCCTCCAGCAGTGTATGTGTATATGAGTGTGTGTGTGTGTGTGTGTGCTGAGATAAGCTGCTATGGGAGTGTGTTTGCTCTCAGGGAGGAGCCGTGACCTTGACTGGATCCCCACCTCTTTATCTCAGTGGAGCAGAGAAATCCTCGCCAAAACCCCACCTTCACATTTACGCTCGGTACAACCACTGCGCCTGAGACTATAGACCAGGGTTATTTTAGTATCAGTAATGTACTGTTATAGTTTTTATTTATATTTTGAATGAGATTATTTTTATATTTTCCATTTTAGTTAAAGTTTTAGTAATTTTGTGCATTTTTGTAATTTTTATTAGCTTTAATTTTTTTTAATGTTTTTATCATTTTTATTCAATTTAATTTCAGTTTTAGTTTGAGTAATTTTAGTACTTCAGCTTAAACGAAATAGAAATTAGAAATTATGTCATGGCATCTAATTGATTTTTTTTTTTTTCCATTTTAATTTTGCTGAATTTTTTTAAACTGTATTTTTATTAGTTTTTGCTTTTTATGTCTATTTAAATGTAAATTTTGTAGTTTTAGTCATTTTAACTACAACATAAAATAAACCAAAACATTGCATTGGCATCTAACCGAAAATGAGTTTTTAGTTTTATATTTGAAATATAATTTTAGTTATCTAATTGAAAAAAAAAAGTTTTTTTTTTTCCATTTTAATTTTGGTAAATTTTTTTTCAACTGTATTTTTGTATTTTTATTAGTTTTTGCTTTTTATGTCTATTTAAATGTACATTTTTTAGTTTTAGTCATTTTAACTACAACATAAAATAAACCAAAACACTGCATTGGCATCTAACCGAAAATGAGTTTTTAGTTTTATATTTGAAATATAATTTTAGTTTAGTTTTTTGTTTTATTTTGTCATGTTTTTGTCTTATATATTAGTTTTTGTTCTTATAATGCATGTAATTTTTATTTCGGTTTTCTTTTTAGTAATTTTAGTACTTCAGCTTAAACTTATTTCTGTTAGATGACAAGGCAACATTTATAATTAATTTACTTCAAGTTTTTATTTTTAGATTTTCCATTTTAATTTTAGTTAAAGTTTAAGTAATTTAGTTGTTTATTTTTGTCATTTTTATTGGCTTTTTTAATGTACATATCATTTTTATTTCAGTTTTAATTTTAGTCATTTTTACTACTACTGCAACTAACTGAAATAAAGTCTTTATTTGTATATTTTCCCATTTAATTTTGTTGTTTTTACTATTGTTCATTTTTATTAGTTTTAGTTGTTTTTAATGTCTATATTATTTTTATTTCAGTTTTAGTACTTCAATTTGAACAAAAAAATTAGAAACGTTGAAAAGTTTTTACATAAAGTTACATATTTGTGACCCTGGAGCACAAAAGCAGTCTTAAGTCGCTGGGGAATATTTGTAGCAACAGCCAAAAATACATTGTATGGGTCAAAATTACTGATTTTTCTTTTATGCCAAAAATCATTAGGATATTAAGTTAAGATCATGTTCCATGAAGATATTTTGTAAATTTCCTACCGTAAATATATAAAAACTTAATTTTTGATTCATAATATGCATTGCTAAGGACTTCATTTGGACAACTGTAAAGGCGATTTTCTCAATATTTAGATTTTCTTTGCACCCTCAGATTCCAGATTTTCAAATAGTTTTATCTCGACCAAATATTGTCCTATCATAACAAACCATACATCAATGGAAAGATTATTTATTCAGCTTTCAGATGATGTATAAATCTCAATTTTGAAAAATTTACCCTTATGACTGGTTTTGTGGTCCAGGGTCATATTTTATATTATTTCATATATTTTATTACTATTTCATTTCAGTTAAAGTTGACTGTATTTCAAGTAATGGTTTTAGCTTTAGCTAAAGATAATATCCCTGCTGTGAAAGAAACAAAGCCATATTATTTTGAGGGAACTACACCTTCAACCTCAGGATAAGACATAAAAGTATTAGTTAAATGACTCAATAATATGACTAACTTTGCACTGCTCACCTTCCCAAGGCCCCTCTCCACCTTGCGGAAACACTTGTTGAGGGACAGGTTGTGGCGCACCGAGTTTTTCCAGCCAGTGGGGGCGCTGGAGAAGTACGGGAAGTGCTCCAGGATCCATCCATAGATGTCCTTCACCGGCAGTGACTTGCTGGGCGACTGTTCGATGGCCATGTATATGAGCAGGGAGAAGGAGAACGGCGGCTTGGACTTGACGGACTCTCCGGCGTGCACCGCGGCCGAGGAGATGATGGAGGCGCTGTGGTTGCCCTCGATGTCGAAGAGCGGGCTGGGGCTGGACTGGGCCTCGGGGCCGCCCAGCGTGAAGTTCTGGAGCAGGTTCTCGTGGAGCCAGTTGAGGTTGGTGAGCTCTTCGTCTCCTGAGCTGGAGCTGCGGTCCAGGCTGGTGGCCAGAGGGCTGGCGGCGCACTCGGCTTCGGGCAATGCCCTCGATGTCGAAGAGCGGGCTGGGTCTGGACTGGGCCTCGGGGCCGCCCAGCGTGAAGTTCTGGAGCAGGTTCTCGTGGAGCCAGTTGAGGTTGGTGAGCTCTTCGTCTCCTGAGCTGGAGCTGTGGTCCAGGCTGGTGGCCAGAGGGCTGGCAGCGCACTCGGCTTCGGGCAACGTCCCACAAACACCGCGCAGGCCCGTCAGATCCCCCAGAATGCCCGGGGATTCTGCTTTCTTATCCGGCGACATCCCGATGATTGGACCCATTAAATCAAGGACGTCTGTTGCAGAGAGAAACAGGGGAAAAAAATGTAAACGAATTAAAATGATGTACAAAAAGGTAATCTGGTAGCAATCATTTGGACCTAACAGAAAATGCAACGTAACTCTGAGAACAGGTAAAGTTAAAGACGCAAACTTGACACACTTTGACAGATTACTTGAAATGTGGAATGTAGAATCCAAAACAAATATTGCAACATGCATATAACGGTATAATAATAATAATAGATTATATATATAAATTAAATTAATTTAAATAAAAATACAATTTTATTTTATATAAAATAAACTAAACTAAAAACAAAAACATATTTAAAAATAAAATATTATTTTATTTCTGCCGTCTCGGTCTCTGTGAACTTGAGCGCGAAACTCAAGTAAACATAAACCACAAAATAAAATAAAATGTAATGGCATCACATTGATTAACGTTTCATGCTATTGTTTGACAGAGTATCAACCATAACTGTGTCAACAATAAAATAAAAAAAATAAAAAATAATACAAACAAACAATAAAATAAAACAAAAAATGGAAATAAAATAAAATGAAACAAAAAAAATGAAAAATATCAAATATAAAATAGACCCTTTTTTAATCTCAATTAATTAATGTTTTTATTTCAATTTAATTTATTAGTTGATATTGGATTTTTAATTCTGCATGCTCATTTCTGTTTATTTTCTATTATATGCCAACAAGCACAATAACACTGGTAATGTATTAACTGTTAAATGCATACTTAAATGAAGAAATTAACGCAATTAAATGCAATATTTAGCAGATCTCAAAAATAAATATCCATCTTTCATATTTTCAAATATAATGTTATGTCTGAATTCACTTACAGTGTTTAAAACTTTTAATGTTTTGTGCATTTTACCTAATAATAATAATAATAATAAATATTAACTAATATAATATTATTCATATCATATTTTTTATTTATACTATATTATCATTTACATTAAATTACTAATGCTATTTACATAAAAAAAATAAATAAAAAAAAATTATATATATATATATTTATTTTTTCCCCCCCAAACAAAAATAGAATTTTAATATTGGCCATATCATAAATAATCTGTTGACAATCATCTGAGAATTATCCAAAACAAATAACATAACTGTGAGAACTGGTGAAGAGAACCGATTGTCGTGTCATGTCTTCTCTACTTAGTAGGCAGTAACGACCACTGATGGCTTGTATTAAAACAAAAGAACTGTTTACTGAAGTTTCGTGCAGGATTATACAGGGATGAATTCATGCGCACACACATACTGAATCGTTCTCTTCCTTCTAGCGCGCTCTCTTAAAGCTGAACAATATAATAAATGACTATTTAAACTTTCTGATGTCATTATTGAAAACAATGAATTAAACTTTCTCATTGTTACTACTCTGATTTAATTCACAACACTGATCAAACTCATGCCAGACATTATTAATTGGTTAATTCAAGCTTTTTCCCTTTTTACAACCATTTTTCAAGAGCACAAGCTTTGGATTAAAGTTTTTTTCCCTAAAAATTTTTCTCTAATCTCCCTCATTCCCATCCAATGATCTCTCTTTTAGAGCAATGGTATTTCTGCTGGTTTTTCTCGCAGTCAGTCAGCGATGGCAGCTGAAGGAGCGGCTCTTATGTCTGAGGGTTGTTGAGGTTTCTCGAGAGCATCTGAAATGACCCGGCCTCATTCTCATCACCGCCCACCTCCTCACGCAGCTGCTAGTTAGCCATCGACGGCCACTGGCTGAGGAGCTAACGGGCTGCTTAAAGCCAAAGGAGAAGGAACATCCCTTACCATGGAACGAGAGGTGACAGTGTTGCTTAGGCAACCTATTGCCTATAAAGGGCCGAGCAGGAGAACATCGCTACCGGTTATTTGCATTTGTACGAAACAGTTTAGTGGGAATTTTATTGAAAGCATGTTGAAATCGCTATACATCTGGTTTGGATTGCATGCGTATGGATGCTCTCGCTGTAATGGCATCATATGGATTCACGTTTCATGGTATTGTTGAAGAGTGTCATCCATAATTGTGCGCCAACAATAATAAAAAAAATAAAAGAAAATATAAAAAGAAAATGAAAAAAGAAATGTAAGATTTAATTAAAAATAAAACAAAAACAATAAAGTATAAAAAATAAAATAAAAAAACAAAGAAATACAAAATAAAATAAACTAAATAAAAAAAATAAATAAATAAAAATTGAAATCCTGTAATGGCATCATATGGATTTACGTTTCATGGTATTGTTTTAGACAGAGTATAAAAAAACAGTAAAAAAAAAAACAAAAAAAAAAGTATATATATATATATATATATAATAAGGCTGTCAATCGATTACAATTTTTTTATCTGATTAATCACGTCCTTTTTCTGTGATTAATCGCGATTAATCGCACACTTCATGAAATTAAGCATAGACCAT